>NC_053432.1:42256631-42457728 GCF_007990345.1 Gossypium hirsutum
ATTTTTGACGCTCAATCTCTTTTCCTTAGTGTTTGTTTACTCCTTTCACTTCTATTTTACTTATTTCTAATGCTTATTATCAACATAATCTTCATATATTTTGAACTATTTTTCATTTTTCCATCATTTAATTTGCATTTTTAGATTAGTTATCATACATTTTATGTTAAGTCAAGTTATTAGGAACACCTCATACCCATGACATTACTATGTTTATTCTCATGCTATTACCATGCCAATGTATATCATTTAATTTGCATTCTTAAGTTAGTTATCATACATTCCGTATTAAATTGAGATTAGGAAAACCTCATACCTATTACATTTCTATTCTCATTCTCATTGTTAGTGTGGTTAAGTTTGCTTCATATTAATAGTATTGGCTGAAATAGTTAGTTCCAAATTCATGCCTTTTATTTTTTCGAATTCGTTTACCTATTATTATTCTTTATATTTTAGGCTCGCAATGTCGTCTTCAAGAGGAAAGAAAACCGTCGTACCTACTTCAAAGAAGAGGAAGGGAGCATCCTCTTTCGCGGGTCCAACCGCGAAAATTTGTCACCCTCTTCTACAGTTCCCCCGAAGGCCCTAGGAAGAACTTTTCCAGATACTTCGGGCCCGAACTTTAATTACGGGCCGCTGCATTGACTGGGCTGCCGTAGAACAAGTTTATATGGCTGATTCGATTCGAGCCCTCCTAACCACCGACCCTTGGGAGCTATTCTTTGGGATTATCAAGCCAACATACCTTGAGCTCACGATGGAACTATGCTCAACGTTCCATCTTCAGACTGTAATGACGATCTACAATGATCCCGGCACGGTTCAATTTCGCCTAGGTAGATTAATCCACCAGCTAAGCATCCCAGAGTTTGGTGCTGCACTAGGCTTATATACGGAGGAGTTCAAGGAGGAGAATGAACTACATACTCTCAGTCGCCACATACATTTCTCTCCCTCGAAGTGCTGGCACACCTTGGCCCCTAGCATGGCCTCCTACAATCCTAGCCGCTCCAAGGCATCAGTTCTCCCACCATCCCTGAGGTACTTAAACGTTATTTTAGCTCACACAATTACAGGGAGACGAGAGAGCACTGGCGTCGTCAACACCCACGACGTCTACTTCTTATGGTGCATGTCGCAAGGGCACGTCATCAACCTTGCCTATTTCATCGCCCTTGCGATTCGGCACCAGATGGAGCGGCATCGGAAGGGGGTCATCTCTATTGGCCCCTACGTGACTCGACTGGTGCGACACTTTGGGCTCCTCAACACCATGGCCCAAGAATCATCCCTCACCCTTATCGGCCAGACATCTCCACAAGGCATCTCGAGCATGCTTAGCATGAGGATGATCGAGAGGCACCGAGGAACCTACCCTCCCCAATATCGTCTGGCCCAATCTGCCGAGGAGGAGGCCTACGAGGACATTCCTGATGATGTCCCCTACAGCACGAGGGCCCACGGACTCAGCCACCACCACCCTCTCGTCCAGTTCATGCGACGGCTTCATAAGCTGACATCTCTAAGCACCTCACCTGATTCGAGCAGCAGTGTTTTCAACGATTTGACAACATTGATGCTACTCTACATCAGATTTGTCAGCACCTCCACATCTCATCAGCAGTCTCACCTCGCGAACCATCCAACGATGAAGATGTTTAAAAACATTTATTTAGTATTTTATGTTTTTAATTTTTATTAAAACCACTTTTTATTTTTATTTTTATTTTTATTTTTAGTATATTTTAGAATTTTATTTTTAATTATCAATTTCGGTTTTTCTTTATAAGTAAATATTCTTCATAATATCCCCTAAAAAGTTTCTGATTTTATCACAGTTCTATAGAGCTTTTAAGCTCATCATCACATAGGAACTAAACCTCCATTGGGAAAGGTTCTCCACGACTGCTATGTCCTGCTCGCCCACGACCATAGCTACCACTAGATGTGATATCCCGAATTAAGGCCTAAACGGAATAGTAGTTTCGAAATCATAATTCTGAAGTAGAAAAATTTATTCTGATTATTTTTTATAATTTATTGAGTGATTAGATGCATGTGTTAGAATATCGATAGAAAATTTCATGAATTGCATGTCTAATTTGCCTACTAGGACTTAATTGCAAAAGTTGATAAATATGAGTTTCATATGTTAAAGGATTTAATTGAAGAGCATAATTGAAGTAGAGGTCCTTAAATGGTAATTATATCATTAGGTTTTCATGGACAAAAGTGGACATACATAGGTAGAAATAACCAAAGTTTTTAATGAAGGGTATTTTAGTCATTTGGTAATTAAAAGATTAAAAAAAGGAAAAAGATGGCAAAATATGTCCATCTTCTTCATTAGGACGAAATTTCAAGGGTTCTCCATAGCTAGGGTTTTTTTCAAGCTTCCAAGCTCCATAGTAAGTGATTCCAAGCCCCGTTTTTAATGTTTTTTACGTTTTTGGAGTCCCGGTAACTTGATTTAGCTTACTCTAGCAATAATTTAACCTAAGGTTTATATTTGGAAAAATACCCATAGGTGAAATGTGTTTATGTTGATGTTTTATGGTAGAATATGAAGCTTTAAATTGTATTAAACAACTTTTGCTAAACGATTTTACGTGAAAACGAGTAAAATAACATAATCGGTAAAAATACCTAATGTTTATAACTACATGTTAGAGTGACAATTTGATGTTGCCATAGAAGGGAAAAATGATCACATGTCATAAAACACAATAATTTTGGGAAAAAATTAATTTTTGAGCTTTGGGGAAAAAGTGTAAATATGCAAAAGTTTAGGGGTAAAATTGTAATTTTTCCAAAGTTAGAGTTAAAGACTATTTTGATAAATGTGAGTATTAAACCAGCTAAATGTGTTATTTTAGACCAAGAAAGACGTGGAATCGACCTTGATCGGGGAAAGGAAAAGATTGTGGACTAAATTGCAAAATTTCTTTATTTTGTACCGAGGTAAGTTCAGGTGTAAATGTAGTAACATAATTATCATTTTAAGTAATTTAATGTTATTTATATGATATGATGATTATTATCATGAAATATTATGCTTTGTGTATTATTATTTAGTAATATGCAAATTATATGAGCTATTTGATAAATATGAAATGCTACCGAGTATCGGTTTTGATATTCCGTGGAAGATGGCAAAGATGTGTGATCGAGGAAAAAGCCCGGTTGAACCTTGGGAATAGATTAGAATACAAGTGACATGTCACTAAGATATTTGAGTTCCGAGATCGTTGAGTTGAGTCCGAGTTCGTGAGATGTAACTAGGCATCCGAACTCGTTGAGTTGAGTCCGAGTTCACTTATGGGCGGGTTACATGGTAGCTTGGCTACATAATTTCAGCAGGCTATTGAGTTTGTCTAGCTACGGGTATGGCACTTATGTGCATGAAATCCGTGTATTCGAATCATATTCCGATGTGTTCAACAGGTAAGTCTTAAGTGGATAAGGTGAGTACCTAAAACGAAGGTGACATGTTGGTAAGTGTGGTGAATGAGAAAATTTGTATAGGTATGTACTTAACCCTCGGGTTGAGACTTTAATATAACAATAATATGGTAGGATCATGAATGAGAAATATGATATGAATGCTTTGGTGATATTATGCAAATGTGGATTTCGTATTATTGCATGGTTATGTTACTTGCTATTTACATGTGAACTTACTAAGCAATTATGCTCACTCCCTCCTCTCTATTCTTTGTATTTTTATCAAGCCGGCTAGGAGATCGAGAACGATCGGAGGCGCGCTCACACTATCAACAAACTATTTCGGTATAATGACTTGTATATTTTGGGAATATGGCATGTATAGCATTATAATCATTTTGTGTATATAATCTTATGATATGGCTCATGGATGGCATGGAAATGTTTGAGAATTATTAGCTATTGGAGTGGCTAATTAAGATTATATTTGATAACATGTATGATTTATGTGCTAACTAATCTATGGAAATCCATAAAATGGTGACATTGGCTATAAAACAGAATAAAACAGCAGCAGTGATGTGAGTTTGAAAAATCACTAAAAATATTAGAGATAGAATTAGATGATTAATAAAATATGGAATTTAAGCTTAATGAATCTATTTTCATCTGGAAGAAACAAAATAGGTAAAAGAGTTTTATTTTATGAGATATTTACGTTTTAGTGAAACAGGGTTAGAGCAATTTCTGGATTCCCTATTCTGACTTTAACAATTCATCATAAATTGTGTAAAAATAATTAGGAATAAAACTTTATATGTATGGATTCATTATTGAGTATATTTTTAAGAGAAATAAATGATATGGTCATTGGATCTCTGTACAGGAAGAAAATTTTTTCAAAGTGTATAGGGGTCAGAGGAGCCAAACCCTGAAATAGGGGAGACTTTAACTAATAAACTGTACTAATTGGCCCAACCAAAAATTCTAGAAACAAATTAGTAAGTAGATATATGAGTCTAGTTTCAGGGAAAATTTATTGAATTTGATTTTGAGTTTCGTAACTCGAGATATGATTTTTTTAGCTATTGTGACGCAGATGGATAGTTTACTACGAAAATTGTTTGAACTTGTTTAAATGCTAAAATAAGTTTAGTAATGTCTCATGCTCAACTCCGGTGATGGTCTCGGGTAAGGGGGCGTTACACTAGAGATAATATCCTTTTGGCACAAGATTTTTGGCCTAATGAACCTCTACAACCGCAGGAGTATCCTCCTCTTGTAACATCCTGATTTTGGGCTTAGTCGGAACAGTGGTTTCAAGACCACAAATTTGACGATGAAAATTTTATTTTTATTATATTTTTATGGTCTACGATTTCACGGAATGATTTTGTGAATTTTTGTTCAAAAATTTCGACGTTTGGGCACTCAATTTGGTCAAAAGGACTAAATTGTAAAAAGTGCAAAAGTTGAGTTTTACATGTTAGAAGTGTTTAATTGTTATGATTTTTTAAATCAAAGGTCCTTAAATGGTAATTAGACCATTTTGAAGTTTGTGGACAAAAATTGGACATGGATGGAATTTTTTTGAAAGTTTAGTAGTAAGAGCATTTTGGTCATTTGCATATTAAATGAAATAAAATAGGAAAAATAACACAAAATGGTTGGGTTCGTATTTGGAAAAATAGCCATAGGTGAAATTTGTGTATTTTGGTGTTTTATGATAGAATATGAGGTTTTAAATTATGTTAGACAACTTGTGCTACTCGGTTTTAAGTGAAAACGAGTAAAAGGGCTTAATCGGTAAAAATACCTAATAGTCATAAGTGCATGTTAGAGTGAGAATTTGATGTTGTCATAGAAGGGAAAAATGATGAGCATGTCATAAAACATAAGAATGAGGGATGAAGTTTAATTCCCGAGCCTAGGGGAAAAAGTGTAATTATGCAAAAGTTTAGGGGCAAAATGGTAATTTTGCCAAAGTTCGTATTAAAGGTTGTTTTGATGAATGTATGTATTAAATAAATTAATTTGGTATTATAGATCAAGAGAAACGAGATTCAAGTCGTGATCGAGGGAAAAACAAAGTTTACAAGGAATAGGTCCGATTGCTAATATTTTGTATCGAGGTAAGTTAGTATGATAATAATAATGCAATGTTATGTTTGAATTATATTTCTTACTATTATTGCATATATTGTATGATTTAATATATTGGAAAAGTTTATGGAATGGTGTTTATGATGTGGAAATATGACATGAAAGAATGTTACATGAAGTGCAAGAAAATTATGATACATGACAAGTGATATATGAAATATGTGATTTATGTTATGTAAATTCTTAAAAGTTGATTTTCTATTTGAGTTGTGTCTTATTATACTATGAATGGACAATTGGTACTATGGATGGTGAGATCGACACTTCGAGTAAGTTCGTATATAAATAATCTATCGATTTTTTTTATGTTAATATATTTTGATATCATATGAAATGTGGATGCCTATCAAATTATTATTTGATGTAAATTATGAATTTAAATTGATTAGGACAATTTAGTAAAATGTTGAAAAGTGAGGAATTTCCCGGTTGAACCTTCGGAATAGAAACGATACCAATGAGCTATTGTGAGGTCACGTGTGTAGTACTAAGTGCAGGCTACTACGTGCACCAGATAATTGGTCGCATGTGTAGTACTAAGTGCAAGCTACTATGCGTACCTGATAACTTCGATCACGTGTGTAGTACTAAGTGCAGGCTACTATGTGTATCAGATGGTTAGGTCACATGTGTAGTACTAAGTGCAGGCTACTATGCGTACCAGATAGCTTCAGCTACAAGTGTGGAAATGAGAAAATGTGCAGGCAATTGTGTATCTGTTATTAGTCTGACGAGTTCAACGGGAAATCGATTAAGTGAAAATAAATGTGAAAGTGTTTATGTGATGAACAAGTGTAAGTATATGTTTATTTGAATTTATGAGCAATATGCTCGATATTTGAGCGAACCTCGGTAAAATGGAAGGGATTAAGTGAAATTGTGCAAAAGTGAACTTTAGTAGTAAAGCAGTGTTGGACAGCAACAGTGCATGAATTTGAAAATTTACCAAATATTGTGTAAGTTGAATTAAATTTCAAATAAAATATGTAATTAAATTTTATTGAGTCTATTTTCACATAAAAGAAACAGGGGAAGCAAAAGAATTCCATATTATGTGATATTTGAATTCTTGTGAGACAGTGTCTGAATGAATTCGAGATCCCCTGTTCTGACTTGGAAAATTTTTTAAAAATTATAGACAAATAATTTTTGGGTATAATTTATATTCCTAGAATCTTGTATGAGTCTACTTTTAATAAAAACAAATGAGAACATCATCTGAGTTTTGTACTATGAGATAAATAAATTTTAGTGAAGAAAGGTCGAAGCTGTTAAACAGAAAAATAGGGGAGATTTTTAATAATAAACTATACTTATTGGCTGGACTAAAATTTCTGAAAATTTTATGGTGCAAATATATGAGTCTAGTTTTTGTGAAAATTTACGGATCTTAATTTGCAGTTCTGTAACTCTAAATATAAATGATTTAGTGACTATTACTCAAGAAAACAGCTTAACCAGAACATGTGTAAATGTACAAATGAGTTAGTTTTATTGTGGGAAGCATGTTAGTTTTATTGTGGGAAGCATGTTAGTAAATTGCTAATTATTATTTCATGTGAGCTTACTACGCATAAAGCTTACCCCCTCCTTTCCATTTCTTTTAGTGTTGTCAGGTTAGCTCAGGGTTGGAGACCGTCGGAGGCAGCATCACACTATCAAGCCAACACCTTTACAGTATAAACACATATGCTAGATTTATCAAGTGAGTGTCATGTATAGGGACCTAATTTTATAACATGTGTTATTATTATTTGGCCAAATATATTGGTCTTTAGTGAGCTAATATTTTGACTTATAAATCTAGCTATTTATGTTATGTTTGATATTGGTGATGTGCATATGCTTGGTTGTCATGCATGGTTGGTAATAAGTTGTTTAAGTTGTTTAATTGATGAATTAAGTTTAGTAACACTTCATGCTTGACTTCGGCGATGGTCTCGGGTACGGGGGCGTTACACCTCCACTCTCGAACCGATTCCTCTCCAGAACTCCAGCTCGAGGAATTCATCATACAAGAATTTTCACTTCTCTTCCTATTTTATTTTTATACTCTAATATCTATCTTTGTACGTTGAGGGCAATGTACATCTTAAGTGTGGGGGGTATTTATTTCATTATCAGAAAAATCCCTGAATGATTGTCTTTTGAAAAGCTTTCATATCATATTTAGGATAAATTTTAATTGATTTACAATTTTGATTGATATATCTTGAATTAAAACATAGGCATTTATGCATTGATTGTTTAAACTTTAAGACATTAGAGAATCAAGCATGATAAGTTGATTTTTAAGAAATTAAAATTATAGATTGTTTCCCGAAGTCTAGGTATTACTTTGAATTGGAATTCACAAGTCTTAACATCAAAAAGCCATAATTTTTGTGAGATTTTTGAGCCTTTTGAGCATCTATTAATTCTTTCATGCTCACTTTTATTATTGCTTTGAGTGCTTTAGTATTGAACTGTTATTCTAGAACTTGCTTGATTATGCATGTCGAGACCACACCATTTGATTTGATATGTCAAAATGATTAAGACACTTAGGATTAACCCACCCATGCCATGAAAAGCCTACCTTCACGATTAACCCCTTGTAAACCCCCTTGAGCCTAACAAGCTATTTCTTGTATTACCCTTAATATTAACCTTTAACCAATTATTGTTGAAATCCCCTAAATTAATCCCTATATTTTTTGTCGAGATTTGAGTTGAATGGATTGCTTAGCTATGTCTTGTTCTTAATAGTTAGTCTATATTAGTTTAATTTGTTCTTAAAAAAAACTATGTATACATATCTGTAATTTCATATTCTGAGAAGAAGCTCTGTTGTACGTAAGTGAAGATTAACTCTTTTTCTAGTTAGGTAGTTTTTCAATTCAATCTCGATTCTAAACCTTTCTTTCAGCTTATGACACCACCCCCTTAACCAAGCCTCATTACAACCCTCTAAAGACCCTTTGATTGATGTATCATCTTAAATTATAGTGGTGGAGATTTGATTTTCATGCAAGCCTATGGTAATGAATTTTCATTATTGACTATTGAGTGCTTCATTTATTGTCCTTAAACACCTCAAGTGATTTGAGTGAATCTTTAGTGAGGATGTGAAACTCTGTGATATTCTGAATCAAAGGTAATTACTTAGATGCGAAGAGACATATATGTTGGCATAATTAAATACTAAATTTGGAATGTTTGAAACTTTTATGTTCTTTTAGTTGAATTCTCAATGTATGATTACCTATGGATTATCCTGAGATATTATCGATAGAAATTATAAGTTGAGAAGAATTTATTTTGATTATGAGTTGAGAATTTTGCTTGAGGACAAGCAAATGCTTAAGTGTGGGGGTATTTGATAAACCATAAATTATACATATTTTTACCCCATGTTTAATGTATTTTATGGATGACTTCTCATTAGAATTGGTGAATTCGATGCTCCTAATGCTTTAATTTCATGTTTTATACTTAGGAGAGCATAGGAGAGCGAAAGGAACGAGAAACGGGCCAAAAATGGAGAAAATGGGCCAAAGTACGAAATCAACACGTCTTGGACCTCCTCACACGGTCAGACCACACGGTCGTGTCAATTTGGCAGGCTTGAGCACGGCTTGAAGTAATCGAACACGAGCGTGTGCCACGGGCGTGTCCCTACCGAGCCCAAGTTGAGTCCAATTCAGAAAAGGCTAATTTTGAGGGCTTTTAGGCATTCCAAAGCCTATAAATACACCCTAGAGGAGGAGGAAAAAGGAGGCAGAGAATAGGGGGTAAGGAATTACTCCAAGGAAGCCGATTGATCCATCTCAGGAGCCGGATTCATCATCAAGATTGAAGATCTCTCCTCAATTTCCCTTTAGGAGTTTTGGGTTTTCTTTATGTTTTGTATTCTTTATTCTTCTAAGATGTTTTCTTATTTAGTTATGAACTAAATCCCCTAAATACCTAAGGGGAATGAAACCTAAGACGAATCTTGTTATTATTTTCTGAATCGTATGATAAATATTTAACTTGTTCTTAATTATGTGTTCTTAATTCTTGTTTTAATATCCCAAGATACTGATTCAAGACAAGCTCTTATTCAGAGGAGGAATAGACCCTTTCTAAGAGTACATTTGCCATAATTAAGTGGAGTTGATTGCACGCCTAGACATAGGTTGACAAGATTTTGTCGGATTAGGGTGAAACCTATTAAGGGGATCCCTAGATCGAGTTAATGCAACCCTAGAGTGTTAATTAAAGAAAAGTCTCGGATATTCAATCTAGGGATTAGAAGTTATTAGTCTTGAATAGGGATAATAACATAACTTGGGGATCTCTACGGAACAAGTTGAATGAATAAATCATCCGATTCGGAGCCAGAATAACAATAAGGTCTAGGTGGATTTTTCCTTAGGTATTGTCTTAAGTCAATCGATTTTCCCCAAAAGTAATTCCCTACTTCTTTTCTCTATGCGTTCTTAGTTTAGATAATTATTCAATTAAAACAAAACCTCTTTATTCTTAGGCTAGACAATAAAAAGACAGTCATTACTAGTAACTTTAGTTCCTTTGGGTTTGAGAATCCGGTCTTGCTAAAACTATACTACTGTTCGATAGGTACACTTGCCTACATCGCGATAATAGTTAGTTTAAGAATGAGTAATTATAAATATTTAAAACCTATCACGAAATCTCATGATCACATGTGTTTAGGCCATGTGTTCCCTGCATCTTAGTTTTAAGAAACAGAATTGTAACACCCCTTACCCGTACCCGAGATCGGGTACAAGTACGAGGCGTTACTGGACATATATGCGAGCATAAACAAAAAATATAGGTTATAAAATCTCGGTTCAACTCAAAACAAATCCACTAGCATTGTCGTGTCCCAATTTTGGGCCGACAAGGCCCTAAACAAACATTAAGAAAGGTTCAGGACCAAAATAAAGATCTGAGAAAAACTTATAGTTTAATACCTCACATGCCCGTGTTGAGATCTTACACAAGCCTGTCTGCATTGGGACACACCCGTGTAGTCATCCCGTGTCTAAAACTTGAGCATTCTGCTAGATTCACACGGCCAAGACACACGCCCGTGTGTCTAGCCCGTGTTCGGTACTAACTTAAAATTTTGGGTCCAGGGGACACACGGTCATACCAAACACCCAAGGGCGATTTGTGTGTCACACACGGCCTGGACGCACACCCGTGTGACTACCTGTATGGACCTTATTAGGCTACTTTTCAAGCCTTTTGCCACCCTCAATTGCCCACTCCCATCTATAGTTTCTACTGATATCTAACATTCCCTAATTGCACTCAAGTTCTATCATAATTGTCAATTGCATGTAAACCTCATATCATTGGTTTTGCACATGCTAAGTTACCCTTTTTGTATTAAAGATTATAGTCTCATTAATTAGAATATCGGGTTTGGCTCGTCTTTTAACTCATTGCCAACTGTGATCCTCCCAATTTCAAATAAATTGGTCATATTTATCGTATCCATTCATAATACATCATGTAATCATTTCAACAAGTAAAAATTGCATGATTAGTAGGATAACAACCTACACCAATACAGGCCATATATCAAGGCCATACACAAAATGAATAGACATAACATTCAAGCCTTTACATTGCTAGCCAAAAGACACATATGACAAAATGACCCAAAAATACCTATACATGCCATTGAACAAAATAAAGTATCTATGTACCAAAGCTGGACTAGTTGATAGTGTGTTGACTCTCCAACCGTCTTCCAACCTTTTCGAGTCCTCGAGCTCTGAAAGACAGGGAAAAAAGAGGGGTAAGCATTTTCATGCTTAGTAAGCTCGAATAACTAGAAAGTAAACTTACCAAGAAATTAGCATACATCCATAATAGATAAGGAAACCAACAAGTATGAAATGGTTCCCTATCACATTCACTCAACCAATGAGTTAGTCACATAACAAAACACCATGTAATTTAACTTAGATGAGCTCATCATTCAACATTTCATTTTGTATATGTATTTCATGTTAATACCATTGAGTGTTAAGGAAATCTCGATGGAATATCCATTAACCGTCAATTCATAAGGATGATTATTTCAGGTGTGCATTCTCGCAAACCTCACATCTTATGGCAGGATTACTAGTCCAGGCTAAATCCCCCATATCGTAAATTCATAAGGTGATGTCGGGATTACCAGTCCAGGCAAAATTCAGACCCTAATTGGATTACCCATCCGGGCTAAATCCATAATGCACAAGTATTATTTAGGAGGCTCAATCATCCAAAGAAACACTCATCCCGGCTAGATCCTTTTCATTATTGAGATCAGCGGATTACCCGTCTGGGCCAAATCCTTTTTGCAACACATGCAGGATCTCATTACACATGTAAACATGGTTTATCCATCGAATTCCCTTTTTAACCTCAACCGAGACAATTTTTCAACACAACATTATTAAGAATACATTTCATGAAATATTATGCTATCAATAAATGCAATCATCATTTATTCACAAATCATATAATTATACTTATTAGGAATTTACTTTAAGTTATCCGAACTTGCCTGGTATTCGTTTCGGTGCTGTGTTTCGGTTATTCCGAAACCTTTTTTTTTCCTCGATCATCCTTCGGAATTTGGTCCTTGTGGTCTATTACAACAAAATTAAATCATTAACACTCCACATTATATATTTCAAGTCCAAATTCCACCCCCAGTCCAAATGACTGTTTTGCCCCTAACCTTTCACATTTTTATGATTTAGTCCCTAGGCTCATATAATGAAACACATGCAATTTTTATCTTACCCAAGCCTAGCCGAATGTTTTTCCCTCTTATGGAAGCCCACATTTTACATTATTTCTCATTTCCACCACATATTTTACACCTTTTGCAAAAAGGTCCTTTTAGGGTTTTTTCATGAAAACCACCTAGAAAAAGATGTTTAACACTCATCCAACTTTCATATTCCTCCATAATCCATCAAAATACAAGTAACTCATGCATGGGTAAATTTTTAAACATGAACCCTAGCATGAAATATGGGTAGAAATGGAGAGAGCAAGCTACTGGAATTTCAAAAATACAAAGAACATTAAAAACAGGGTTTGGCAGCACTTACTATTTAGCTTGAAAAGCTTGAAACCCCTAGCTATGGAGAGCTTGAGAGTTTCGGCTGGTACAAAGGAGAAAATGGCTGATTTTTGTTTCATTTTTCCCATTTTATTTCATTAAAATGCTAAATGACCAAAATGCCTTTAAGCCCTTTCTATAAAATTTCATCCATGCAAGCCCATTTTAGTCCAAAAACTTAGAAATTGGGTAAATTGCTCTCCAAGACCTTCTAATTTATAATCTAAAGCAATTTCATACAAATTTCTTCTAGAATCCAAGCTTTGCAATTTATTCAATTTAGTCCCTAATTTCCAATTGGACACCTTACTCAAAGAATTTCTTCATGAAACTTTAACACATGCATATTCTCATATTCTAGGCCTCATAATAATCATAAAATAAATATTTTGATGTCATATTTGTGGGCTCAAAACCACTATTTCAACTAGGACTATTTTGGATGTTACATTTCTTCCCCCTTAGGGACTTTCGTCCTCGAAAGTCTTACCAGTAAACAAATTCGGATATTGTCTTCTCATGGTTTCTTCTGGCTCCCATGTAGCCTCTTCCACACCATGTCGGTGCCATGAGACTTTTACCAAGGCCACGTCTTTATTTCTCAGCCGTTTAACCTCACAAGCCAAAATCTTGACCGGTTCCTCACCATAACTCATGTCCGGTCTAATTTCAATCTCAGTCGGTGAAATTACATGAGAGAGGTCTGATCGGTATTGCCTTAACATAGATACATGAACGCATCGTGAATCTTTTCCAATTCGAGTGGGAATGCCAAATAATAGGCTAACAGTCCAACTCTTTCTGTGATCTCGTACGGTCGAATAAATCACGGATTCAGTTTGCATTTCTGACCAAATCTCAACACCCTTTTCCATGGAGATACTTTCAAGAATACTCTATCTCCAACTCGAAACTCAATTCCCTTTCTTTTTAGATTAGCATATGACTTTTGCCTATCCGATGCCGCTTTTAGACAATTTCGTATCACTTTAACTTTCCTTCAGTTTCTTTAATCAGATCAACTCCATGAATCTAACTTTCCTTAAGTTCTGTCCAGTACAATGGAGTTCGGCACACTTCCTACCGTACAAGGCCACATAAGGTGCCATCTTCAAACTTGTTTGAAAACTATTGTTGTAGGCAAATTCTATCAATGGCAAGTATTTTTCCCAGCTACCCTGAAATTCGAGGATGCAACATCGCAACATATCCTCGAGAATCTGAATTATCCGTTCAGACTGATCATCGGTCTGAGGGTGAAAAGCTGTACTAAAGCTCAACTTCGTACCCAAGGCTTCTTGTAATTTATTTCAGAATCTTGAAGTAAACCTCGGGTCTCTGTCTGAAATAATCGACAGTGGTACTCCATGCAACCTTGCAATCTCAGAAATGTATAAGTCGGCCAACTTATCAAGAGATTAATCTGTCCTTACCGGAATAAGATGAGCTGACTTCGTCAACTTATCCATTACAACCCATATGGCATCTTTCTTTTTCGGAGTCAAAGGTAATCCTGTCACAAAATCCATGGTAACTATATCCCACTTCCATTCGGGGACCATCACAGGCTGTAACAACCCTGAAGGTACTTGATGTTCAGCTTTAACTTGCTGACATACCAAGCATTTTGATACAAATTCAGAAATATCTCTTTCATGTTGTTCCACCAGTACATTTTCTTCAAATCGTTGTACATCTTGGTAGTTCCCGGGTGAATTCACAAACGGCTGTCATGTGCTTCTTGGAAAATCTTTCGAATAAGCTCATTGTCCTTGGGTACAAAAACCCTATCTCTAAACATCAAACATCCATCAGAACCAATCCGAAAATCTGATTTAATACATGATTCACATTGAGTTCTTTTTGGTTGCAAGTCATCATCATTAGTTTGAGCATTATAGATTTCCTCAAGAAATGTCGGCCTAGCCTCTAGCTCTACCAAGACTGAACCATCATTAAGCAATGCCAAACGAGCATCTATAGCTCTCAAAGCAAACAAGGATTTTCTACTCAACGGATCGGCGACCATATTCGCCCTTCGCGGGTGGTAGTCAATGATTAGATCATAGTCCCTAATTAATTCTAACCATCTGCGCTGTCTCAGATTTAATTATTTTTAAGATATCAAATACTTTAAACTCTTGTGGTCTGTCAATATACGGCAAGTCTCACCATATAAATAATGCCTCCAAATTTTCAAAGCAAAAATGATGGCAGCAAGTTCTAGGTCGTGTGTCGGATAGTTCTTCTCGTGTGGCTTCAATTGCCATGAAGCATAGCGTATCACTTTGCCATCTTGCATAAGTACACAACCCAGTCCATTTAAAGATGCATCACTGTAGACCACAAACTCTTTTCCCGGTTCAGGTAATACTAAAACAGGAGCTTCGATTAGCAATATTTTTAACTTCTCAAAACTTTGCTGACACTTCTCCATCCATTCAAACTTAACGTCTTTCTGTAGCAACCTTGTCATCGGAGTCGCTATCATGGAGAATCCTTTTACAAACCTTCGATAGTAACCGGCTAAGCCCAAAAAGCTTCTAACTTCACTTACATTTTTAGGCGGTTTCCAATCGACAATAGCAGAGATCTTGCTTGGATCAACTTGGATGCCTTCACCCGAAATAATGTGACCCAGAAAACCTACCTCTCGGAGCCAAAATTCACTCTTGCTAAACTTATCATATAATTGTTTCTCCTGAAAGGTTTGCAATGCCGTTCTCAGATGCTTCGCATGTTCCGTCTTATCCTTGGAATAAATCAAAATGTCGTCAATGAACACAACGACAAACTTATTCAAGTATGGCTGAAAGATTCTATTCATTAGATCCATGAATATGGCCGGTGCATTTGTTAACCCAAATGGCATGGCAAGAAATTCATAGTGACCATACCTTGTTCTAAAAGTTGTCTTAGGCACATCTAATTCTCTAACTCGCAACTGATAATAGTTGGACCTCAGGTCTATCTTAGAAAATACAGTGGCTCCCCTCAATTGGTCGAACAGATCATTGATCCTTGGTAAAGGATACTTATTCTTGATAGTTTCCTTATTCAATTGTCAATAGTCTATACATAGCCTCATTAAACCATCTTTCTTCTTTACAAATAATACAGGAGCACCCCAAGGTGAAAAGCTTGGCCTTGCAAAACCTTTATCTGTTAGCTCTTGCAACTATACTTTCAACTCTCTCAGCTTAGTTGGTGTCATCCTATACGGAGCAATTGAAATAGGAGCTGTCCTTGGTATCAATTCAATGCCAAACTATATTTCTCTTTCAGGGGGTAGTCCGGGTAATTCCTCTAAAAACACATCTAGATACTCACATACTATCGACACAGACTCAATCTTTAACTCTGTTTCCTTAGTGTTCAATACAAATGCAAGGTAGGCTTCATACCCTTTCCTCATAGTTCTCTGAGTAACCATTTCCGTGATTACAACCGGCAGCGAACCCAATTCTCTTGAATCGACCCGTAGAATCTCACCATCCAGGAATTTCAATTTAATATGGTTACTACCACAATTTACAATTACACCATGAAGGGCTAACCAATCCATACCAAGTATTACATCAAATTCATCAAATGGTAATTACATAAGGTTAGCCAGGAAGTAATGACCCTGAATCGTCAAAGGACAATTCTTACAGACTTTATCAACCAGGACTGATTTGCCTAGTGGGTTCGACACTCTAATGATGAATTCTGTAGGTTCAACAGATATGTTCATACTAGACACCAATCTCATGCAAATATATGAATGGGTCGACCCCTGGTCAATTAAAGCAAAAACACTTGTATTAAAAAGAGAAAAAGTACCGGTAATAACATCAGGAGCAGAGGCTTCCTCTCGAGCACGTATCGCATAGGTTCTTATCAAGGCTCGAACCTCTGGCTTTGCGGTGTCTTTAGTCACAACTCGACTGCCACTAGCACTCCCAATGTATCTAGGAGGTCTACCTCGTGGAATGGGAGTACTTAACTTCGGGGCTACTTCCACTTCTTTTTCGACTTACTCTGAGCAGTCTCTGAGAAAGTGGTCAAGATAACCACATCTGAAACACGCACCACTCTTCATTCAACACTCTTCAAAGTGAAATTTGTTGCAACTCTTACACTTCAACTTTCGATCATCTACATTCCCCACTCTAGTCACCATTGGGGAGGAAGACTTCTGACTTCGTCGTTTAGAGCCTCTCACTCTACCCGAATATCTTACTGATGAATTGGAGCGTCCATGTAGGCTCCTTGCTTTCTTCATGGAAAACGAGAGTGTTTTACCGCTGGACCTTTTACTCACAACTTGAACCTCTCTCTTTGCTTGCTTTCTTTCATTATTAAGCTCCTCGGCCTTCTTGGCCCGATCAGCCAATGCGGGAAACTCCCGTATTTCAAGGATTCTGGTCAACAACTTGATTTCCTCATTCAGACATTCCTCGAAGTGTTTACACATTTTTGACTCAGTTTGGACCCATTCAGTTGTGTATTGACTTAGCCTTATGAACTCTCTCTCGTATTCTGCTACAATTCTGTTCCTTTGTTTGAGTTCCAGGAACTCCTTCCGCTTTGAGTCTAAGAACCTCTGACTGAACTCAGTTTGGCTTGTCTTTTAACTCATTGCCAACTATGATCCTCCCAATTTCAAATGAATTGGTCACATTTATCATATCCATCCATAATACATCATGTAATCATTTCAACAAGTAAAAATTGCATGATTAGTAGGATAGCAACCTACACCAATACAAGTCATATATCAAGGCCAGACACAAAATGAATAGACATAACATTCAAGCCTTTACATTGCTAGCCAAAAGACACATATGACAAAATGACCCAAAAATACCTATACAAGCCATTGAACAAAATAAAGTATCTATGTACCAAAGCTAGACTAGTTGATAATGTATTGACTTTCCAACCGTCTTCCAACCTTTTCGAGTCCTCGAGCTCTGAAAGACAGGGAAAAGAGAGAGGTAAGCATTTTCATGCTTAGTAAGCTCGAATAACTGGAAAGTAAGCTTACCAAGAAATTAGCATACATCCATAATAGATAAGGAAACCAACAAGTATGAAATAGTTCCTTATCACATGCATTCAACCAATGAGTTAGTCACATAACAAAACACCATGTAATTTATCTTAGATGAGCTCATCATGAGCTCATCATTCAACATTTCATTTTGTACATGTATTTCATGTTAATCCCGTTGAGTGTCTCGGAAATCTCGATGGAATATCCATCAACTGTCAATTCATAAGGATGACCCGCGAACCTCACATCTTATGGCAGGATTACCAGTCCAGGCTAAATCCCCTATATTGTAAATTCATAAGGTGATGTTGGGATTACTAGTCCAGGCTAAGTCCCTTATTGTGACAAACACCTTTAATGAGCTCGGATCTGAATTACCAATCCAAGCTAAATTCAGACCCTAATCAGATTACCTGTCCAGGCTAAATCCATAATGCACATGTATTCTTCGAGAGGCTCAATCATCCAAATGAACACCCATCTAAGCTAGATCCTTTTCATAATTGAGATCAGCGGATTACCCGTCTGGGCTAAATCCTTTCTGCAACACATGCAGAATCTCATTACACATGTAAAACATGGTTTATCCATAGAATTCCCTTTTTAACCTCAACCGACACCATTTTTCAACACATCATTATTAAGAATGCATTTCATGAAATCTTGTGCTATCAATAAATGCAATTATCATTTATTCACAAATCATATAATTATACTTATTAGGAGTTTCCTTTAAGTTATCTGAACTTACCTAGTATTCGTTTCGGTGTTGTGTTCCGGTTATTCCAAACCCTTTCGTCTTCCTCGATCGACCTCCAGAATTTGTTCCTCTAGGTCTATTACAACAAAATTAAATCATTAACACTCCACATTATACATTTCAAGTCTAAATTCCACCCCCGGTCCAAATGATCGTTTTGCCCCTAACCTTTCATATTTTTACGATTTAGTCCCTAGGCTCGTATAATGAAACACATGGAACTTTTATCTTACCCAAGCCTAGCCGAATGTTTTTCCCTCTTACGGAAGCCCACATTTTCCATTATTTCTCATTTCCACCACATATTTTACACCTTTTGCAAAAAGGTCCTTTTAGGGGTTTTTCATGAAAACCACCTAGAAAAAGATGTTTAACACTCATCCAACTCTCATATTCCTTCATAATCCATCAAAATACAAGTAACTAATGCATGGGTAAATTTGTAAACATGAACCCTAGCATGAAATATGGGTAGAAATGGAGAGAGCAAGCTATTGGAATTTCAGAAATACAAAGAACATTAAAAACAGGGTTTGGGAACACTTACTATTTAGATTGAAAAGCTTGAAAACCCTAGCTATGGAGGGCTTGAGAGTTTTGGCTGGTAAAAAGGAGAAAATGGCTGATTTTTGTTTCATTTTTCCCATTTTATTTCATTGAAATGCCAAATGACCAAAACACCCTTAAGCCCTTTCTTTAAAATTTCATCCATGCAAGCCCATTTTTGTCCAAAAACTTAGAAATTGGGAAAATTGCTCTCCAAACTTCTAATTTATAATCTAAAGCAATTTCATACAAATTGCTTCTAGAATCCAAGCTTTGCAATTTATTCAATTTAGTCCCTAATTTCCAATTGGACACCTTACTCAAAGAATTTCTTCATGAAACTTAACACATGCATATTCTCATATTCTAGGCCTCATAATAATCATAAAATAAATATTTTGATATCAAATTTGTGGTCTCAAAACCACTATTCTAACTACACCCTATTTCAGGATATTATAAGAATGCTCAGAATTGAGCACATGGGCAGAGACACAGACGTGTGTCTCAGCCGTGTGGACAACACGGTCTTAAACACGGGCGTGTGCCCTGGCCGTGTGAAGTTGCACCTATTTTAAGAAAATTAATTTTCCACACGGCCTAGCACACGGGCAAGTGACTTGGCCATGTGATCTGAAATTATTCATGAGTTACAAGTTAGAGAGTTAATAGGGTCGAGACACGGGCGTGTCTGATCACACGGCCTGCCCACACGGGCATGTCCCATATCCACATGGGCGTATGACCCCTGTTTAGTGGAAAATTTTCTAAGCTTCGTAAAAATTTCTAAAGTTCTCTATTTAGTCCCAAACTACTTCCAATGAACGTTTTGGGTCTTGTAGGCTCGTATAAGAAACTTTATGATTTAATGCAAATGTTTTTAATTTGGACGCAAATTTATAACCCAAAATTGTATGTTTGTCGTATGATAAGTCCGATAATGCCTCGTACGTTGTTCTGACGTTGAATACGGAGAAGGGTTGTTACATTTAGTGGTATCAGATCTATGATTTAGTCGATTCTTGGAGTAACGTAACGTGTGTAAAAGTCTAGCTATACATGCCATGAAAACTGTGATAGTGTGATGACTCGTGAAAAATTTAAACTGTGCTTTTATATAGTAAATGGATCCCGATCAAGCTGTAGCTGATGAGGTAGAAAGTAATGCACCGGCTCCTGTTCAAGGGGCTGTGCCATCTGAAAGTAGACCTCCCACGGTTAGTCAGGAAGGAGGGGCTAGGGAAACCTTTCTCCATATGATGAACGAGTGGTATTCGAAGTTTGTTTGATCAAATCTGACTGCTCAACATCCTCCACCCCCTCCTTGTCCTAAATCTAATTCCCGTAACTCCTCAAGGTGTTCAATTGGTAAGACTAAATAAGCCTCCAGTTGATAAGATTCGAAAGCAATGGGCTGAAGAATTTAGAGCAAATGTAGATAATGACCTCGAGAGAGCCGAGTTCTGGCTTAAGAATACTATTAGAGTATTTGATGAGTTATCATGTACACCCGACGAATGCTTGAATGGTGCTATATCATTATTCAGAGACACATCATATCACTGGTGGAAGACACTAGTATCTATGGTACCAAGAGAGCGGGTTACATGGGAATTCTTTCAAGAGAAATTCTAAAAGAAATATATTAGTCAGCGGTTCATCGATAAAAAACATAAAGAATTTATTCAGTTGAAATAAGGCCAAATGTCAATGACAGAGTATGAGGGAGAATTTTTATGAGGGAGAATTTTTCAGGCTCAGTAACTATGCCCAATAGTGTGTTTCCTCTGAGGCTATTATGTGTAAAAGGTTCGAAGATAGGCTCAATGAGGACATCAGACTGTCAGTTGGAATCTTAGAACTAAAAGAATTTGTTGTATTTGTTGAACGAGCTTGCAAAGCCGAAAAACTAAGCAAACAAAAAGAAAGGTTGAGAGTGAGGCTAGAAATGCAAGAAAAAGGCCAATGAGTAAGTCATTTCAATCTCAGTTAAAGAAATCCAGAGAAATGTTTAAATGTTTCAGTTGGGTATTCACACAGAGACCACGGGAAACAATATTCGGGTTCAAAAGCTCAAGCTACTTCAATGGCAAGTGTGGGTAATGGTAGGTCTAATAGACCTAAATGTCAGCATTGTGGTAGACGACCTCCCGGCAGTGTAGGATGAATGATCGAGCTTGTTTCAAGTGTGGTTCTCAAGAGCATTTTATCCGAGATTGTCCTAGTATGGCTGAGAAAGAAAAATTTCAAAGTACAAGGCCAAGTAATACTATCAATAGCGGTAGGCCACCAAGAAATACCAAGAATGGAACTAGCAATAAAGGTGTGATGAAGGATTAAGCTGTGAGATCCGAAGCTAGAGCACCTGTTAGAGCTTATGCCATACGTGCTCGTGAGGATGCGTCATCTCTCAATGTGATTACTGGTACATTTTCTCTTTTATGATACTAATGTTATTGCATTGATTGATCCTAGATCAATTTTTTCTTATATTTCTGTGAATTTGGTAAATAGTATGTGCTAGTTGATAAAGTTTCCAAGAATTGTCCTTTGATGATTCGAGGTCACTATTTTTCGGCTTACTTAATGTTGTTGCCATTTGATGAATTCAATGTTATTTTGGGTATGACTGGTTGACACTGCATGATGCCATAGTAAATTGTAGACAGAAAACTATTGAATTGAAATGTGAAAATGGTGAAGTTATTTGGGTTGAAACCGATGAATCAAGTGAATTGCCTATTGTGATTTCGTCTATATCTACTCAGAGGTACATAAGGAAAGGCTGTGAAGCTTATCTCGCTTATATGTTGAATACAAAGATGTCTGAATTGAAAATTGAATCAGTGCCAGTAGTCTGTGAATATCTAGATGTGTTTCCAGAAGAGTTGCTGGGTTACCTTCGATCAGAGAGGTTGAGTTTGCCCCTGATTTAGTACCTGGGACTTCACCGATATCGATTGCTCCATATAGGATGACTCCGACTGAATTGAAAGAATTGACAGCTCAGTTGCAAGAGTTGACACATAATGGTTTTGCGAGACCGAGTTTTTCTTCTTGAGGTGCTCAAGTGTTATTTGCAAAGAAGAAAGACGGATCTATGAGACTTTTTATCGATTATTGACAGCTCAACAAGGTGACTAAAAATAACAAGTATCCTTTGTCGAGGATCGATGACTTGTTTGATCAATTAAAATGAGCAATAGTATTCTCGAAGATTGATTTTAGATTTGGCTACTATTAGTTGAGAGTTAAAGAATCAGATATGCTGAAAATCGCTTTTCAGAATGAGGTATGGGCATTATGAATTTCTTGTTATGCCATTTGGATTAACTAATGCTCCTGTCATTTCTATGGACTTGATGAATCGAATTTTTCGACCGTATTTAGATAAGTTTGTGGTTGTATTCATTGATGATATCCTGATTCATTCTCGAGATGAGCCTGAGCATGCCGAACATTTAAGAATTGTATTGCTGACTTTGAGAAATAAGAAATTGTTTACAAAATTCAGTAAAAGTGAGTTTTGGCTTCGAGAAGTTGGATCTTTGGGACATATCATTTCAGATGGTATTCGGGTTGATCCAAACAAGATTTCGGCAATTGTTGATTGGAAACCACCAAGGAATGTATCTGAAGTTAGAAGCTTTTTAGGTTTCATCGGTTATTACTGATGTTTTGTCAAAGGATTTTTGATGATTGCTACTCCTGTGACAAGTTGTTGCAAAAAGATGTTAAATTTGAATGGTCTGAAAAATGTCAGCAAAGTTTTGAGAAATTGAAAGCATTATTGACTGAGGTGCCGGTTTTAGTGCAACCTGAATCGGGAAAAGAATTAGTAATTTATAGCGACACTTCATTGAATGGTTTGGGTTGTGTGTTGATGCAAGAGGGCAAAGTTATAGCTTATGCCTCGAGAAAGTTGAAACCGTATGAGAAGAATTATCCGACGTATGATTTGGAACTGCCAGCCCTTGTTTTTGCCTTGAAAATTTGGCGTCATCATTTGTACGGTGAGAAATGCCATATCTTTACCTCTCACAAGAACTTAAAGCATTTGATGACTCAAAAGGATTTGAACTTGTGACAACAGAGATGGCTCAAGTTACTGAAAGATTATGAATTAGTGATTGACTACCATCCAGGAAAGGCGAATGTAGCCGAAGATGCCTTGAGCAAAAAGTCTTTGTTTGCTTTGAGAGCTATGAATACGAAACTGAATTTGTCTAATGATGGTTCAATTTTGGCCGAGATGAGAGCTAGACCGATATTTCTTCAGCAAATTTGTCAAGCTTAGAAAAATGATAGTGAATTGCAAGCCAAAAGAGCTCAGTGTGAATCGGGTAGTGATTTAGACTTTCGGATCAGTTTGGGTGATTGTTTGATGTTCCGAGATAGAGTATGTGTACCGAAAAATGGAGAACTTATTCAGAAAATTTTACACAAAGCATACAGTGGTTGTTTATCATATCAATTCATCCGGGTAGTACGAAAATGTATAATGATTTGAAGAAATTGTATTGGTGGTCAGGTATGAAATGAGATATTTCAGAGTTTATCTCAAGATGTTTAATTTGTCAACACGTAAAAGTTGAACACCAAGTGCCTTCGGGTTTACTTCAACCAGTGATGCTACCCAAGTGGAAATGGGATAGGATTACGATGGACTTCACGATGGGTTTGCCTTTGACTCTGAAAAAAAAAAGATATCATCTGAGTTGTTATTGACAGATTGATAAAATCAGCTCATTTTATTTCGGTACGTACCAACTATTCACTTGATAAACTAGCTAAATTGTACGTTGCTGAAATTGTTAGATTACACGGAGTGCCTATTTCCATTATTTTAGATAGAGATCTGAGATTTACTTCACGATTTTGGATGAAGTTGCAAGAAGCTTTGGGTCAAAGTTAAACTTTAGTACTGCATTTCATCCACAAACCAACGGTCAATGTGAAAGAACGATTCAGATTCTTGAAGATATGCTTCATTTTTATGTTTTAGAGTTCGAAGGTAGTTGGGAGAAATATTTACCTTTAGTTGAATTTCCTTATAACAATAGTTTTCAGTCGAGTATGAAGATGGCACCGTATGAAGCATTGTATGGCCGCAAGTGCCGAACTCTGTTGTACTGGACTGAGCTCAATGAGAGGCAGATTCACGAGATTGATTTGATTAGAGAAACCAAAGAAAAAGTGAAAGTAATTCGTGATTGTTTAAAAGCCGCTTTGGATAGACATAAATTGTACATGGATTTGAAATGGAAAGAAATTGAATTTCAAGTTGGTGATAAGGTATTTCTGAAAGAATCTCCGTGGAAGAAAAATCCTTAGATTTGGTCGCAAAGGCAAGTTAAGTCCACGTTTCATTGGGCCGTATGAGGTTATTGAAAGAACAGGGCTGATGGCATATCGGTTACCTTTACCGATAGAGTTGGAAAGGAGTCATAATGTGTTTCATGTGTCGATGTTACAACGATACCATTCTGATCCTTCACATGTGATTTCATTGACAGAAGTTAGATTCAACCAGATATGACTTATGGTAAGGAACAAATCAAGATTTTCGCTTGGGAAGTTAAATAGTTGAGAAATAAAAGCATAGCCCTAGTGAAAGTGTTATGGCAAAGACATAGGTTCGAAAAGGCTACATGGGAAACCGAGGAAGCTATGAGAAAACAGTACCCAAACCTATTTCCTGTAAGATTTTCGGGGACAAAAATCCCTAAAGGGGGGAGAGTTGTAACAGCCCGTTTTAGGGTCAAATCAGAACAATGGTTTTGGGACCACGAAGCCAAAGTAGAAATATTTATTGTAACATTTTTGTAAGGTCTATAGTATGATTGAATGATTGTGTAAAAATTTCGTTAAGAAATTTTATCAATAAGGTGTCCAATTTGACTAAGAGCACTAAATTGTAATAGGTGCAAATTGTATGTTCTAGAAGCTAATGGTGTCTAATTGCTATGGAATTTTAAATTGGAGGTCCTTAAATGGTAATTAGACCATTATACTTTAAGTTGGACAAAAATGGACATGGCAGGGTAAAATTTCAAAGTTTGGCATTAAGGGCATTTTGGTCATTTGGGTAATAAAGACAAAATTAAACACATAAAAGATGTCATCTTCTCAATTTCATCCTTCCATGGCTGAAAATCACAAGAGAAGGCATAGCTAGGGTTTTCCAAGCTTTCAAGCTTGATTGTAAGTCCATTCTAGCCCCGTTTTTAATTATTCTTATGTTTTTGAGATCCATGTAACATAATCTAGCTTTTCTAAGGACTATTTTGAACTATTTTCAAAGTCTAAAATTTTACCCATGTTAGACACGCATGTATTTTTATGTCTAATGGTAGAAAATGTATGTTAGTTGTAAGATAAACAACATTTGCTGAGTGATTTTCGGTAAAAATGTCAAAAATGACTTCTTTGTAAAAGTTATAAAATGAGTAGTAAAAGTGTGATTAAGTGGAAAATGTGGGCTGGTATGAGTATGAAAATGGTTCAGCTAGGCTTGGGTGTTGAAGAAGTTGAATACATTTCATTCTACGAGCCTAGGGACTAAATTGTAAAAATGAGAAACATTAGGGGCACAAATATAATTTTTTCCATAATATGATTTTTGGGTCAAATTGAATAATGTGAGTATTAAATGAGTTAAATTTGTTATTATAGATCAAGAAAAACGAGGATGGGGCCTAGATCGAGGGAAAAACAAAGTGTTTGATGATTAGGTCCAATTCTACTATTTTCGTACCGAGGTAAGTTCGTATGTAAATAATGCAATGCTATATTTATGTTTTAAATGCTTTAATATTTTTTGAATTGTGTAATTGACTCTTTGGACGTATTCAACAAAGTTTCAACAAGTGAGAAATCTTAGTTGAACCTTAGGAATAGAATAGGATACAAGTGACATGTCACTAGGAACCCATGTATATATGTGTTTATGTGATCCGAGTGATGGTCTTGTATGTCCTACCAGTGGCTGGGTATTCTGGCATATGTTGTGGATACCTAACAGCTTGTGTGAGCAGCACTGTGTAGCTATGTCCTAACTGATAGCTAGTGTGAGGAGGCCCGTAAATAGTTCGAGAGCGAGCCTATATGTGTTATGAGATATAAGGTAGCTTTGGCTACATAAGTGGCACTTGTGTTCAAGATTTTTCGAGTATTCGATAATATTCCAAGTGTTCAATGGGAATGCCAAAGATGTAAAAGGATGTAGTTATATTACGAGTTGGTACAGGTATGTACGTAAAACTCATAAGTAATAAACTCAGTAAGTGATGAACTCGTGGTAAGGTTGTAATTGAATCAAGTTATGACTATGAGAATTTAATAACATTTATGTTATCCCGCATTATATAAATTGTATGATTGAGGTGTGGTTAAGATGTTTATTATTTGCATATAACTTACTAAGCTATATAGCTTACTCTCCTTTATTTCCATTTTCTTTTAGTGTCACCAGGCTAGCTCAGGTTCGGAGACCGTCAGAGATCCATTCACACTCTCGACAATTATTTTGGTGTTAATGAAATCAACATTTTGAGTTATGGCATGTATAGAGGGACTTGGCCATTTTGTTATGTGTCATAATTGTTTTGGCCAAATGTGTTGGCTTATATTCGATAGAAGTTCATTTTCTATAAGGCCATTGGAAATGAGCCAATATTGGTTATAAGTATATTCATATAATGATGCCTTTCATGAATGATGTGTTGATGTCTTGGTTTTGGATGTTTGGTTGTATGTATATGCTATGTTTTGTTGTGTAGGTGTGTGCATTAAAGGGGCGGCAAAATGGCTTGGTAAATAGCCTTATTTTTGTCCATATGGGTAGACACACGGGTGTGTGTCTAGGCCATATATGACACACGGCTTGCCCTACAGGTATGTGTTTAGGCCGTGTGTCCCCTGCACCTTAGTTTTAAGAAACATAATGCTCAGAATTGAGCACACGGGCAGAGACACGGGCGCGTGTCTTAGCCGTGCGGATGACACGGTCTCGGACACGGACATCTGCCCTAGCCGTGTGAAGTCTATACGTTTTTTATGAAAATTAATTTTCCACACGGCTAGCACATGGGCATGTTGTAACACCCCGTACCCGAGACCGTTGCCAGAGTCAAACACGAGGTGCTAACCGACTTAATTCATTTACTTTTACAGTCCATTTTAAAAATTTCCAGGCAGTTGGCTAACTGCATCACTGTCATCTTAAAAATCATATCTTGAGTTCTAAAACTCAAAAATCAGTTTCGTAATTTTTCCCTGAAACTAGACTCATATGTCCATCTACAGATTTTTTTCTAGAATTTTTGGTCAGGCCAATTAGTACAGTTTATTAGTTAAAGTCTCCCCTGTTACAGGGTACGACTACACTGACCTTCATGCATTACGATTTTCATATCTCCCTGTACAGGGCTTCAATACTGATCCCGTTTGTTTCTATAGAAACTAGACTCAAAGAGGAATCTATAAATATATGGCATGACTTCTAAATATCTCTGGTTAATTTATAATGAATTTCTAAAGTCAGATCAGGGGATCCAGAAACCGTTCTGGCTCTGTCTCACGAAAACTTTAACATCTCATAATATACTGTTCATATGAACGTTTTGTTACTTTCCTATGAAAATAGATTCATCAAGGTTCGATTACATAATTTATTCACTATTTAATTCCATTCTTACTATTTTTAGTGATTTTTCACATCCACATCACTGCTGCTGCCAGCATCTATCTTTAAGGTAAACTTTACCTATTTCATGATACTCCATGGATCAACTAGAGTTTGTCATACATATTCCAAAAGTGATCATGAATAACCATTCCCATGGCTAACCGTTACCAACATTTCCATACCTCTCGACGGACAACATACAAAACGATTATAATGCTATGATCAAAGTATATTTAAGCCATTTTCGCATGGCTATCCAAATTTACACAAAACCGAAGGGTACATGACCAACAACAAAAGGGTAGTCCTATACATGCCATTTCAAAGTTCAACCAAAAGTGTACCGAAAGGGGCTTTGATAGTGTGGGCGACTTCGACTTCAAAAATCCCGAGTCCGATAGCTGAAGAACCAAAATCTATAAAACAGAGAATTAAATAAACAGAGTAAGCATTAAATGCTTAGTAAGTTTTGAGCAAAGAATTTAAGCGCAACTGAAGTATAGCATTCATATAACTAAACGGATAATTCCATATATACATATTCTCAAATCATTCCTACTTCACATTCCAATCCTTATATTCACACTCAAAAGATCAACTTAGCCAAAGGCCGGAAACTCATTAATCGACTGAGCGAATAATATTTAAACGGAATCATTACTCAAATGCATATACGTAGCGTACCTCATCGTTGGGATTTCACGAGCGTATTAATTGAAATTATTACAGCGTATTAATCGTTGGGATACCAACAATAACTTGATATCTCACTCAAAATCAACTAGGATTTCAAGAACTAGTATCAACTTCCTTACCTTAATATCGACCTAAGATGACCGATTGCTTCACTCCTTCCTTCCTCCTCTCAATTCGGCCAAGAAGAACCAAAGAACACAACTTGTTTTCTTTCTTCCTTAGAACATTCGGCCAAGAGAAATGAAAAAAGGATGGACACTTTTTTTTTGTTTTCTTTCTTACATTTACGGCAATGGGGAGGGGGAGAAACAATCACACACATTCTTTCCTTTTTCCATTTCTTTATTACCCATACTCCTTATTTTATTGTTCCTAACATACATCACTAACATAACATGTTTGTGACATGTTTCCACTCATAGCATGGCCGGCCACTATGCTTTAATTTGGGTAAATTGACATGCAAACCCATCATTTTCACAATATGCATTAATAGGCCACTTTACATTTGCCTAGCACATTTCTAAATTTTCTCACATAAGTCCTATTTGATAAAATTCACTTACAATTAACAAAATTCAAACATGAAATTTCACACATGCATATGTACATATAATGAGCATCAATTATGACGGTTAATTATTTTTATGACTCGGTTTAGTGGTCCCGAAACCACTTCCCGACTAGGGTCACATTAGGGCTGTCACAACTCTCCCCCACTTAAGAAATTTTCATCCCCAAAAATCTTATCGGTAAATAGGTTTGGGTATCGTTCTTTCATAGAGTTCTCGGTTTCCCAAGTAGCTTCTTCGATTCCGTGGTTGAGCCATAACACTTTTACTAACGAAACCCTTTTGTTTCGTAACTCTTTCACTTCACGAGCCAGGATACGAATCGATTCTTCTTCATAACTCATATCGGGTTGATTTCAACCTCTGATGGATTAATTATGTGCGATGGATCAGATCTATAACGTCGAAGCATCGAAACATGAAAGACGTCGTGAATCTTTTCAAGTTCAGGGGGCAAAATCAAATGATACGCAACTGGACCGACTCGTTCGGATATCTCATATGGCCCGATGAACCTCGGACTCAGTTTCCCTTACGGCCAAATCTGAGTATCTTTTTCCAAGGTGAAACCTTAAGAAACACTTTGTCTCCCACCTGGTACTCAATATTTCTTCGTTTTAAGTCCGCATACGACTTCTGACGATCTGATGCTGCCTTCAGACTTTCACAAATTATTTTTACTTTCTGTTCAGCATCTTTAACCAAATCAACTCCGAAAATTTTACTTTCACCGAGCTCGGTCCAAAACAATGGCGTACGGCATTTACGCCCGTACAAAGCCTCGTAAGGTGCCATCTTAATACTTGATTGAAAACTATTGTTGTAAGTGAATTCAATCAAAGGTAAATACCGCTCCTATGAACCACTAAACTCGAGGATGCAACATCTCAACATATCCTCAAGTATCTGAATTATCCGCTCCGATTGACCATCGGTTTGTGGATGAAAAGCGGTGCTAAAGTGCAGCTTGGTACCCAAAGCTTCTTGCAATTTCTTCCAAAATCGTGAGGTGAATCTCGGATCTCTATCCGACACAATAGAAATCGGTACTCCGTGTAATCTCACGATCTGAGAAACATACAATTCAGCTAGTTTATCCAATGAAAAATCCGTACGTACGGGGATAAAGTGAGCCGAATTAGTCAGTCTATCAACAACGACCCAAATCGCATCTTTCTTACTTGCCGACATTGGCAACCCAGATACAAAATCCATCGTGACTCGTTCCCATTTCCATTCAGGTATCATGATCGGCTGAAGCAAACCCGTAGGCACTTGATGTTCCGCCTTCACTTGCTGACATATTAAACACTTCGAAACAAAATCGGAAATGTCTCGTTTCATACCATGCCACCAAAATTGACGTCTTAGATCGTTGTACATTTTCGTACTCCCCGGGTGAATTGACATTCGGCTACAATGAGCTTCGTTCAGGATCATTGAAATGAGTTCTGAATTTCTTGGAACACATAACCGATTTCTGAACCTCAAACAATCATCATCATCAATTTGAAACTCTGATTCCACATTCGGAACACATTCAGCCCGTTTTGCAACCAATTCATCATCAACTTTCTAAGCTTCCCGAATTTGATGAATCAACAATGGTTTGGCCTTTAATTCTGCCACTAACACATTGTCGGATAGAACAGACAAGTGTACATTCATCACTCGTAAAGCAAACAGTGATTTACGACTTAAGGCATCCGCAACCACATTAGCCTTTCTCAGGTGATAGTCAATGACAAGTTCATAATCTTTCAACAACTCAAGCCAACGCCTTTGTCGCAGATTTAAGTCTCTTTGAGTCATCAAATATTGAGACTTTTGTGATCCGAAAATACATGGCACTTCTCACCAAATAAGTAATGTCGCCATTTTTCAAAGCGAATACGATGGCAGCTAATTCGAGATCATGGGTCGGATAATTTTTCTCATGTGGCTTTAATTGTCTCGACGCATAGGCCACAACTCGACCTTCTTGCATCAATACGCAACCTAACCCAAGTAGGGAGGCATCACTAGAATTGGAGCTTCAGTCAAATAAGTTTCAATTGATCAAAACTTTTCTGACATTTTTCCGTCCATTCGAACTTAACATCCTTTTGAAGTAGCTTCGTCATTGGTGTGGCTATCATCGAGAAACCTTTTACAAACCGTCGGTAGTAACCGGCAAGTCCCAAAAAGCTCCGAACCTCAGTAATATTTCTCGGAGGCTTCCAGTTAAGTATGGCTGAAATTTTGCTCGGGTCAACTCGAATACCCGATGCGGATACCACATGACCCAAGAAGCTAACCTCTTTTAACCAGAACTCACACTTACTGAACTTAGCATATAACTGCTTATCCCGTAAAATTTGCAGCACTAATCTCAGGTGCTCAGCATGTTCGTCTCATCTCTTGAATAGACCAAGATGTCATCAATGAACACAACTACGAACCGGTCTAAATACTGTCTGAAGATTCGATTCATCAAATCCATAAATACCGTAGGGGCATTTGTGAGCCTAAACGGCATCACTAAAAACTCGTAGTGGCCGTATCTCGTTCTGAAAGCAGTTTTGGGTATATCCGAATCTCGAATTCGCAACTGGTAATAACCCGATCTTAAATCTATCTTTGAAAACACTGAGGCTCCCTTTAGTTGATCAAACAAATCATCAATATGCGGTAACGGATATTTATTCTTTATCATCACTTTATTCAGCTGACGATAGTCAATGCACAACCTCATGGTTCCGTCCTTCTTTTTCACGAACAATACTGGTGCACCCCAAGGTGAGAAACTTGGTCGAGCGAAACCTCTATCCGTCAATTCTTGCAACTGAGCTTTCAACTCTTTTAACTCGGTTGGTGCCATACGATACGGAGCTATCGAAATCGGCGTAGCCCCAGGTACAAGCTCAATACCAAACTCTACCTCCCGAACAGGTGGTAAACCCGGTAATTCTTCAGGAAAAACATTCAGGTATTCACAAACCACCAGCACAGATTCGGGTTTCTTTTCTAACTCTTTGTCATCAAGTACATACGCAAGGTATGCTTCGCACCCGTTTCTTACATATTTCTGGGCCAACATTGCGATATTACAGCTGGCAACCCCTTTAAGTCCGTAGACTCAACTCGGATTATCTCGTTATTTGCGCACCTCAAATCAATAGTCTTGTTTTTGCAATTCACAACCGCATCATGCACGGTCAACCAATCCAAACCAAGAATAACATCAAATTCATTAAATGGCAAAAGCATCAAGTCCGCCGGAAAACAGGAACCTCGAATTACTAGGGGGCATTTCTTACACACTTTGTTGACAAGTACGTAACGACCCAAGGGATTTGACACCCGAATTACGAACTCAGTAGACTCAATAGGTAAAGTCTTACTGGATGCTAAGGTTTCGCATATATAAGAATGAGTAGAACCAGGGTCAATGAAAGCAATCACATTAGTATCAAAGAGAGTAAAAGTACCGGTAATAACATCTGGCGAGGAAGCATCCTCGCATGCGCGTATAGCATAAGCCCTAGCAGGAGCACGAGCCTCAGATCTGGTCGTAGCATCTCTAGATCCTCTTTGACCACCACTAGCATTTCCCGTGTTTCTAGATGGTCTACCTCGAGCAGTGGTAGCACTCGGTTTCCCACTCTGATTTACATTCTATTCAGACAATCTCGGGCAATCTTTGATAAAGTGGTCAACTGACCCGCACTTATAACAGGAGCGGTCATGGAATCTACAACTTCCAGAATGCCATTTGTCACAATACTGGCACTCCGTTCTGTCTCGACGATCATTTCCAACACTAACGATCGAAGTGACTCCTGTGCTCACAGGGGGTCGATCGCGATCTCGTCTAGAAAAGCCCGAAGTGTCTCTAGACCGGCCTAAGCCATCTCTAAATTTCTTCGATGACTGTGGGAAGGGCTTCCCCGAAGACCTCTTACGAAACTCCTTTGCTCCCACCTTAGCTTTTCTTTTCTCCATACTGAGCTCCTCGGCCTTGCAAGCTCGCTCGACAAGAGCCACAAATTCTCGGATTTCCAAAATGCCTACATATAGCTTTATATCATCATTCAGCCCATCCTCGAAACGTTTACACATCACGGCTTCTGAGGAAATGCATTCTCGTGCGTACCGGCTAAGCCTCACAAATTTTCGTTCATAGTCGGTAACCGACATGGAACCTTGTTTGAGTTCAAGAAATTCCTTCCGTTTTTGGTCAATGAATCTCTGACTGATATACTTCTTTCGAAACTCGGTTTGGAAGAACTCCCAAGTTACTTGCTCTCTGGGCACCACAGAAGTCAACGTATTCCACCAATAGTAGGCAGAATCACGTAGCAAGGAGATAGTACACTTTAGGCACTCATCGGGTGTGCAAGATAGTTCATCTAGTACCCGGATAGTGTTGTCCAACCAAAATTCCGCTTGCTCGGCATCATCGCTGTCCGTGGCTTTAAATTCAGTAGCCCCGTGTTTTCGGATTCTGTCAACTGGGGGCTTATTTGACCTTATTTGGTCAGTTACCGGAGGTATGGTAGGTGCGGGGTGGTATTTGTCAGGAATGGAGGTTGTGGAACAGCCGTATTAGTTCGAATGTTTTGGTTGAACCAATCATTCATTACGCTATAGAAAGCTTGTCTAGCTTCATCATTCGGGTTACTAGCATTAGGTTGAGAGTCCGCCGGCGCTGTCCCTTGTGCGGGAGCAGACACTACACTCTCAAGATCATCAGCTACCGCTCGGTCGGGATCGAGATCCATTACTATAAATAAACACATTTGCAAATGTCAGAAATCACCACACTATCAAAAAATCACATAAAATGGCATGTATAGCTAAACCCAACGCATTACGGTAGTCCTAGAATTGACTAAACCGTAGCTCTGATACCAATAAAATTGTAACACCCCGTACCCGAGACCGTTGCCGGAGTCGAACACGAGGTGCTAACCGACTTAATTCATTTACTTTTACAGTCCATTTTAAAAATTTCCAGGCAGTTGGCTAACTGCGTCACTGTCACCTTAAAAATCATATCTTGAGTTCTAAAACTCAAAAATCAGTTTCGTAATTTTTCCCTGAAATTAGACTCATATGTCCATCTACATATTTTTTTCTAGAATTTTTAGTCGGGCAACTTAGTACAGTTTATTAGTTAAAGTCTCCCCTGTTATAGGGTGCGACTACACTGACCTTTATGCATTACGATTTGGATATCTCCCTGTACAGGGCTTCAATACTGATGCCGTTTGTTTATATAGAAACTAGACTCAAATAGGAATCTATAAATATATGGCATGACTTCTAAATGTCTCTGGTTAATTTATAAGGAATTTCTAAAGTCAGATCAGGGGATCCAGAAACTGTTCTGGCCCTGTCTCACGAAAACTTTAACATCTCATAATATACTGTTCATATGAACGTTTTGTTACTTTCCTATGAAAATAGATTCATCAAGGTTCGATTACATAATTTATTCACTATTTAATTCCATTCCTACTATTTTTAGTGATTTTTCACATCCACATCACGGCTGCTGCCAGCATCTATTTTTAAGGTAAACTTTACCTATTTCATGATCCTCCATGGATCAACTAGAGTTTGTCATACATATTCCAAAAGTGATCATGAATAACCATTCCCATGGCTAACCGTTACCAACATTTCCATACCTCTCGACGGACAACATACAAAACGATTATAATGCTATGATCAAAGTATATTTAAGCCATTTTCGCATGGCTATCCAAATTTACACAAAACCGAAGGGTACATGACCAACAACAAAAGGGTAGTCCTATACATGCCATTTCAAAGTTCAACCAAAAGTGTACCGAAAGGGGCTTTGATAGTGTGGCCGACTTCGACTTCAAAAATCCCGAGTCCGATAGCTGAAGAACCAAAATCTATAAAACAGAGAATTAAATAAACGGAGTAAGCATTAAATGCTTAGTAAGTTTTGAGCAAAGAATTTAAGCGCAACTGAAGTATAGCATTCACATAACTAAACGGATAATTCCATATATACATATTCTCAAATCATTCCTACTTCACATTCCAATCCTTATATTCACACACAAAAGATCAACTTAGCCGAAGGCCGGAAACTCATTAATCGACTGAGCGAATAATATTTAAACGGAATCATTACTCAAATGCATATACGTAGCGTACCTCATCGTTGGGATTTCACGAGTGTATTAATTGAAATTATTACAGCAAGGTCGCTCATTCCCAACCAAGTACCTTCGGGGTTTAGCCGGATATAGCTACTCGCCCAAATGCCTTCGGGACTTAGCCCGGTCATAGTAACTCGCACAAATGCCTTTGGGACTTAACCCGGTCATAGTAACTCGCACAAATGCCTTCGAGACTTAACCCGGTTATAGTAACTCGCACAATTGCCTTCGGGACTTAGCCCGAAATTAGTCACTAGCACAAATGCCTTCGGGACTTAGCCCGGTTATTATCCGAATATCCATACACATATCAACAAATTATGACACATCTATATTCCAATTTCATAACTAGAATTCAAACGCAATCACTTATCAAGCATTATCATTTTCGGCTCAATAGCCACATACAAGAGCATGATTTTGATTTACTTAAGACATGATCTAATCGAATCATAATCTAAGCTCCATTACTCAAAGACTTACCTCGGATGTGGTCGAACGTTTTCAGCGGCTATTCGATAACTTTTTCCTTTCCCTTATCCTACTGTAGTCCTCTAAGCTCTTGAGCTAATTCAAACAAATTTAACTTATTAAAGTCTCATTATGCTAGCTTATGGCCGAATATGACAAGGAGTTTGATTGGTCATATGGCCACCTTCTAGCTCAACTACACAATGGTCATATGCATTTTTAATCACATCAAGCAATTTAATACAATTCATTCGAACATCAAAAGAAAACCTCAAGGTACTTAGCCCATATATACTTTAGGCATTAGAGTCACATATATATATGGAGTCATGAATCAAACTCAACATTTTAGCTAATATTCCCCTTGGCCGAATTTTCTAAGCCAAGACAAAAGCATCAATATGCTTGCCTCTAACCGAATACATGCAACACCAATCTTCTTCCTATGGCCGAATATGCATGTCTATGTTGAGGCCGATTATATACTTAATACCACACATAAATGGCATACATTTTTTACTAACTAATGCATTACATATTATAACTCAATACGCATCCATCATTTACTCCATAACCGAAGCACCATCATGTGTAAATATATACCTTGAGATAATATATAGGTCATACCAATACATCATGTGCAATCATATATATATATGTGCAAGAGCCGAATCACAAATTTGATTATAACCAAATTTAAACATATATCCAAAACATAAATCTTACCTACCATGCAATAAGCATAAATCACACTTATGGATATACCATGGCCAATACTTCCAACAACACCAAATAAAATATACTTCATGGATCTAAGGTAGAACCAAGAAAGGAACTCATAATCATCAAGATGTAAGCAACTACCATTGTTCATCTAGATTTAGCATGAAACACAACCATCACCCTTATTAATCTCCATAGCCGAAAACCTTACTTATTCCAAAATCACAATTTCAACATGGGTTACTAACAATAACTTGATATCTCACTCAAAATCAACTAGGATTTCAAGAACTAGTATCAACTTCCTTACCTTAATATCGACCTAAGATGACCGATTGCTTCACTCCTTCCTTCCTCCTCTCAATTCGGCTAAGAAGAACCAAAGAACACAACTTGTTTTCTTTCTTCCTTAGAACATTCGGCCAAGAGAAATGAAAAAAAGATGGACACTTTTTTTTTGTTTTCTTTCTTACATTCACGGCAATGGGGAGGGGGAGAAACAATCACACACATTCGTTCCTTTTTCCTTTTCTTTATTTCCCATACTCCTTATTTTATTGTTCTTAACATACATCACTAACATAACATGTTTGTGACATGTTTCCACTCATAGCATGGCCGGCCACTATGCTTTAATTTGGGTAAATTGACATGCAAACCCATCATTTTCACAATATGCATTAATAGGCCACTTTACATTTGCCTAGCACATTTCTAAATTTTCTCACATAAGTCCTATTTGATAAAAATCACTTAAAATTAACAAAATTCAAACATGAAATTTTCACACATGCATATGTACATATAATGAGCATCAACTATGACGGTTAATTATTTTTATGACTCAGTTTAGTGGTCCCGAAACCACTTCCCGACTAGGGTCACATTAGGGCTATCACACATGTGAATTGGCCATGTGATCTCAATTTGTTCATGAGTTACGAGTCAAAAAGTTACACGAGGTCGGGACACGGACGTGTGTGATCACACAGCCTGCCCACACAGGCATGTCCCATATCCATACGGGCGTGTGACCCCTGTTCAGTGGAAAATTCTTTAAGCTTCGTAAAAATTTCTAAAGTTCTCGGTTTAGTCCTGAACCACTTCCAATGTACGTTTTGGGCTTTGTAGGCTTTATCAGGGACTTTATGATTTAATGTAAATTTTTTAATTTTGACGCAAATTTATTACCCGAAATTGTATGTTTGTTTGTGTGATAAGTTAGGTAATGCCTCATACCCTATTCCGGCTTTGAATACGGGTAAGGGGTGTTACAATAGGAGATTCAAATTTAAAGGCTTTATGATCTCCACCCCCTCACCCTCACAGAATTTACAAGATTTATGTTGATTAAGTCTGCAAAAGAGAAGCTATAGAGTTCAACGATTGAATTAGAAATACTGTAGTCTGAGTCGCAAATTGGTTAGTAGGTAAAGGCGATTCTAGAAGAAATACTAGATTTTTTTGAAGATCATTCGGAGTACACAATGTCATTGTTAATGCAATTTGCAGTGATCTGTGATTGGTATTCTGAGAGAATTACTATAGGTTGTATGCCTAGATTGTCTTGACTACAATAAGAAGGAATTATTCTGAAATGTTATTATCCGATTGATAACATCGACTCATTTGTTTTAATCGATTCATTTGAAAATTTAATTGAGTTCTATGAATTTGAGTTTATCCCCAGGTCTAGGATTAAATTTTGCGCATTCATATGTAAATTGACGGACAGTCAGAATGAAGGATTCATATTCTAAAAGACAGGATACAAAAATATATCTATCAGATCAGTTATAATCGGGAAATGTCATTATAGGTTAAAGTCATCTTGATAGTAACATTTATCATACTTGTATTCAAATGATACTGTTTGAAGATTTTCATGAAATAGAACGTCACCATTTAAAAGTTATAGATGCAGATGCGTCGGAAACATCAGTTAGCGTCTGTTGTGAAAATTTTGAATTTTAGCTAAACGCTATGAATTGTCTAATGTGCTTGGAATCTGATTATCTGGGTTTTCTTTCGGTTATGTTTCGATAGATGATTGTTGGAAATTTCTCAGTAGATGTGTTGCTAATGATAAAGTTATGACAGAAGAACATCACAGTTGTTTAGTTAACTCTAGGTATAGTATCAAGTTCTAATATGAGTTCTGATATGAGTTTTGAATCGAGATGAGTTATTATTGAATTATTTATGGACTACCATTAAGAAGGTGGAAGAAAGACTCGACTTGATGGCTATTATCAGGTGAGAAATTTCGAGGACGAAATTTTTGTAAGGGGGAGAGTTGTAACAGCCCGTTTTTTAGTGGTATGAAAATAATGGTTTCAAGACCACAAATCCGAGAGTAAGTTCATAAATATTATTAGTTAATATTTATGAGTTAAATATGTTAAGTTAATAAATATTATTAGTTAATATTTACGAGTCAAATATGTTTTTAAAAAGGTTTTTGATTTAATAATTTATGCTATTCGAATAATTAATTAAGATCAAGTGGTAAGACCATGAGGTTAAGTGGTTTTAGAAAATGAGGTATCAGGACCTAGTTTCTATAAACTGAGCCATAAATATTTTTTTAAATATTTATCAAATGTCATTAAGGTGATATTAAAGTTTCGTTGAAAATTTTTAACGTTTCGATATTTAATTAAGCGAAAAGGACTAAATTATAAAAGTTAAAAAAGTCAATTGCTCTTAGTTTAAAGGTGTTAATTGATTAAAGAATCATAATTGAATAGCCTTAATGGGTAAATGACCCATTCTTAAGATGGTGGATGGTTTAAGTTTTAATTTCCTTTAATTTTATATATGTTTTATACATCATTTTTAATATTAAAATAATATAATAATGTTAAAATAAGAAAACATAAGGTTTTCTTCTTCATTTTGGTTTTGTTCGCCACTGAATTCACCATGTAAATACTTCAAGGTTCGGCTATGGCTATACCTTTGCATGGTAAGCCATTTTTCATCCATTTCTTTTAATTTTTATGTTTTTGAGATCATTGCAACTAGGTCCAGCTAGCCCATACCTTCGATTTTTAAAACTGTTAAAGATATTGAATGTTTCTATTGATGAATATATGTGATTTTATTTGTTAAATGATGAATTTAAAATGTTGGTTGATATTTAAAAGTATTTTGTTAAGTAATTTTGATGAATTTTCTAATTAGGGACTAAATTGTTGAAATAGTAAAATACAAGGATTTGTTGTGAAATTATTACAAATGTGGGCTGTTTTGTGTGCCATGAATATTTAGATGATGTGAGCTGGCATTAAAAATGGTTAATTTGCATGTTTGAGGCTCAAGGACTAAATTGAATAAAAGTAAAATTTTAAGGGCAATTTTTTAAAAAAGTCAAAAATGACTAAATTGCATAAAACACATTTTTTTACTGTCTAAAGTAGTAGATTGAATAAAATGATTAATTTAGATGAAGATCTAGCAAAAAATTGAGAAGAATGGAAAATTACCAAAATGCCCCTATACTTTGACGTTTATGCAATTTAGTCAGGTAATTTTGTATGAACTGAATTATGTATAATGTTGATTAAATTGAATGATATTGTGTGATTTTATTGTGATTGAATCAATATGCAATCTATCATGTCATGAGACGATGGAAATTCAACGATGTACGACAATTATCAAGCCCGTTTGAATCTTAAGAATTCATAGGATACAAATGACATGTCATTAGGGTTTACATGTTTTGGGTGCTAGCCTTGAATGTCCTACCGGTGGTTGAGTTCCTATACGTGTTGCGGATACTCCGTAGCTCGTGTGAGCATAATCGTGTAGCTACATTCCGACACACAGCTCGTGTGAGCAGGCCCATTTTCATAGCACGTGTGGGCATACTTATTCAGAACTTGTGTGAGCATATATGTAAAGGAATTGACGGACTACGGTTATGTTTAGCACACTTTGTGTGAGCTATCTCGCATATCCAACGGTATTCTATTCGGTTCAACAGGCATGAATTTACAAAGATATAGTAAGTGTTCTATATGAACCAAGACATGCATGTATGAAAGACTTTGAAATGGAAAGCTACATAGAAAATATGTTATGTTGAGGTGGATGATAAATCCAATTAAATCATTTTCAAGTATAGTGGTTATCCATGTCAAATTCATATGAATCATGTTTAAAGAAACTAATATGTGTTGTTGATGTGCTTAGGCTTATGCCAAGCTTGTGGATATGATTGATGTTTATGATTATGCTTGTATTATGCACATGAAACGGGTCAGAAAAGAGAATGAAACGGTAAGTACGTAATTGAGATGTATTATGATGTTATAAAAGGTTTAATGTGATAAATGATTTGTTTATATGTGAGCAAACTGCTTACGCTATGGATGAATCTACCTATATCATGGATAAATGCATTGAGTTGGGAACTAATATTATTGTTTAGGCTTATGGTAAGCATTGGGGACGAAATCGAAAGTAAGTAAATAGAAAGGCTGATGACTATATATTATGTCCCATAAAATCCTATCATGTTATGAATGATAAATATATATGACATTAATGAAGTTATTCATCTGTGAGTTGATGATCATATAGATTTATGAATCTTATGGCATCGGCATAGGTTTATGTTTATTCTATAAAATTTATTATTGAATTGGAATATTATGCTTAAAGTTTATACGAGCTTACTAAGCATACATTCTTATGTAGTTATTTTTCCTTTACCTTACAAATTATCGGAAGCTCGATCGGATTGGAAGCTAGTCAAAGATCCATCACGCTATCCATCGATTATATCAGTAGATTATGATGTTTTTGAGTCATGATTATAATGGCATGTATAGGTGTTTAATGCTTAATGGTTGGTGTTTATATGACCAAATTGATGCTTGGTTTTTATGGCCAGAGTGGTAAGAGTTGGCATGTTTCCAAAATGATCATTTAAAGCATGATTTGCTATAGAATTTAGTCAAGTATAATTGGTTGAATTATGACCCATTTGGTATGTTTGGAATGTGAATTTGGCTTGTGGTCAATTATGGTATAACTTGATATGAAATTAAACTAAATATATATATGGATGAGTTATAGTCGTATATATATATTTAAGTTAGGTATATGTGTATTTAAGATGCATGAAAGTAATGATTCAAATGATAGGTTATATTAACAGGGTATAAGCCACATATGGTATGCTTAAACATGCACATGTTTATGTATGTTTGGAATGACCATGTTTTGTATGTTTATATAAGTCTAAATGGAGTTATGCTTTTAGGTAAGTATGAACTAATTGTAATAGTATAAATGTGGTCAATCTATGATGAGTTTTGAAATGGAAAATGAATTAATTGTTGATGAATGGAATGTGTTATGTAACACCCCGAAATTTATATTTTTTATTCTGTTAAAATGTGACACAAGTGTGTATTTGCTTTAGTGGTTAAGTGTTCTGGGTATGTGTGTAAGGTCTCAAGTTCAAGCCTTAGCTATGGAAAATTTTGGTATGCTTTCTAAATAAAGCTTTAACCTTGCTAGAAAGGTTAAGTGTAATTGTTGGTAAGCTTACAACAAAATGGGCCCGCTAGTCTAGTGGATAGGAGGAGTGTTAGGGAGAAGGAGGTCTTGTGTTCAAGTATTGATATACGTATTATTTTTACTCCTATATTCGGTTAGAGTTTGTGTTGTACTGGAAATCTGAATAGTTGGCTGTTAAGGGAGAGGTAGTGGAGTGATTTATGGGATTAGGAAGTTATCAAATAAAATTTCTTTTTGATTTTATTTTATTTTTTATTTTTTTCTTTTCCCAAAAACTCTCCCCTTCTTGGTCGTTTTTCTGCTTCTTGAACCTCCATACGTTTTCTTTTGTCTGCTTTTCCTCCTTGTTATTCTCAATTCGCCTCCATCTGCGCAATTTTCAACCTTCATGTTCGGTAAGCTTCGTTTTATTTACATCTTTACGCTTTTGGACTAAGTTTTGACAAGGGATTATTTTTGTGATAATCTCGTTAGGTGAAGAATAGTTCTGACTGCGATTTCCTACAGCGACATAAGGGTAAGGTTCTTATTTGCTAGCGGTAAGTTCCGAGTTCGTATAAAGTTGTTTAATGTTTTCGTTTCGGATAAGTCCTGTTAGATTTGGGTATTACTGTTCTGGTTGTGAAGTTTAAATGGACAATTATAGGTTATTCTTGTCTCAAAAGTGTTTCGGCATCAAAAACATATCAGGTCTGAACCCAAAAATGTGGAAAATGAGGTTTCGATGAAAGCCAAAAACCATTTTGTTGACGCCACATTGGCGTGTGGTCGCCCATGTAGTAGGCCGTGTGATGGAACACGGACGTGTGAGCGACAAGCCAGGCCGTGCGCGAATAATACAGCTATGTGATGGCCAACTAGGCCGTGTGCGACACACGGGCTTGACTGATTTGGGCCGTGTGGGCCACACGAGCGTGTGGGCCCACACGGGCTGAGAACATGGACGTGTGAGCCCATTTTCACTGATTTGTTGCTAAGGTTGCACGGGTTGCCCGAGACGACTGTGAACCTACTGTAGGGTCGGTAAGTTTACCTAGGCCCCTAATTGTATGAAACAACTGAAAGACTATTACACATGTATATATATATGTGTTTGAGCATGATAATGTTTCACTAAACTGATATTGTATGAGCTGTTACTATGAGGTAGCATGACATAATTGTATGTTGCATTGCATCGGGTTGGGGTTTGATGTTGATCGGAGGAAGTGCACTGAAAGGCTTCGAGCCTAACCTACCGGCAACTCAGCTACAAATCACTATCTAGTGTCGCATTCGGTACTTTTTGGAGTGTAGGGATGGGTGGGTTGATTATATTCCCACATGGAATGTAGGGTTCGACCGAGATGGAGTGTAGGGCTGGTTGGGTAGGATTTTGTGTTGCATATCTGTTACTGAGATGGGCTAAGGCCCTAATGCTTACTGTTACTGAAATGGGCTAAGGCCAAACTAATACTGATACTGATATTAAAAAGGGCTTAGGCCCAGATTATGATTATCTGTTTACTGTCTATTTGTTTGTATGGGGATTGCATACTGAGTTTATGTAAACTTACCTCTTCTGCTTAATCTGTACAGGAAATCCCCAGACATAGGCGGATCGGCGCGGTAAAGGACTCAGGGGTGGCCACACGTCTTCTATTACGCTATCTATTACCTATTTATGAATTTACTTTTATTTGGGTTTATTTTGCTATAATATGGCCTCTATGGATTTTTCCATAAATTTTGGATTTTACTAGTTTTGGATTATAATTGCTACAGGTTTAAAAATTCAGTTTTCAAAAAGGCAAAGTTTTCTCTAAACACACGATTTACACAAAATGACTTTTAAAAGCTTCCACAACAAAATGTGTTATAGCGATTGAATAAATAAGTAACAATTTTGAGGGCAAAAAGTGCAAACAAATGAAAGTTATTTTATTGTGACAACTTAGTTTCAAACGCTATCATGTGACATCGCCAGATTTGGTCATAACGTCTAGGTCGGATTTGGGGTGTTAATGTTAAGTACATATATATGTTTAGATAATTGTATGTTGCATTTGAGGTGCCTATATGGCATATTGGTTGTAAGGATAAACGACCTAATGAATTGGTCTTAATATGCATGCTTTGATATGTTTGAAAGATTAATTATATGTGTAAATGTCTTGTAGGTTGAGCTTGAAATGGGTGAAAGGAATCGCTTGAAATTGGCCTATTTCTTGTCCACATGGCCTAAGACAAAGGCGTGTGTCTCAACCGTGTGTGACACACGGCCATGCGACACGGTTGTGTTTCCCTGTATGTGTTTAAAAGTTACATTTTGAGAGATACACAGCCTAGCACACGGGCATGTTGTAACAGCCCAATTTCGGTGAAACCGAAATAGTAATTTCTGGACCACAAATCTGAGCCATGAATAAAATTTATTTTAATTTTATTATATTATTTCGTATTATATTAGAAATGTCATGTAAAAATTTTGATAAGAAAATTTTATGGATTATGTGTTTAATTACAGGAAAGACCAAATGGCATAAAATGCAAAAGTTGGATTCTAGTAGCTAGAAGGATCAAATAGATATGGAATTCAAAACTTAAGGTCCTTATATGATAATTAGACCATTAAATAAAGTATGTAGATATTTTGGAATGACTCATCTATGGAAAAATAAAAAAGGGCTAAGGATTAAATTGGAAAGATGAAAAGTTATTAAATGACAATTTAATTAAATGAAAAAGAAAACAATTTCATATGATCTTTCCCAAATATTTCTATGGAAACCCTAGGAGAGAGGAAGAAGACTTATCAAGCTTATTTAGGTAAGTAATCAAGCCCCATGTTTAGTAATTTCTATATTTTTGAAACCGGGGTAGTCTAATCTATCTATTTGGGGGATTAATTGGAAAAGTTATCAAAATATGAAATTTGGGTCATGGATTAATATTCTGGAAATATGAAATTTATGGTAGAAAATGAAAGGTTTTTGATAGATAAACAACTTTTACAAACCAATTTTTGATGGAAACTTGATTTAGGGACTAAAATGAAAAAGTGATAAAACTCATAGGAAATTCTAAATTTTTTGAATTTATGTGCTGAAAATGTAGTATACAAATGTCTGTTAGGCTTGGAATAAGGATTAAATTGCATAAATTTCATTTTTCGAGCCTAAGGATGAAATGGGAATTTATGGAAAAGTTAGAGGCAAAATGGTAATTTTGCCTAGGATAAAAATTGAGTCCACTTGAATATAAAATAAATTGATGTCAAATTTACTCGTATTGATTTGGATAGACCAAATTCAGAGCTAGAACGAGGAAAAGAGGAAAAAGTCGGATTAGTAGATTTTTCGTACACGAACACTTGTCGAGGTAAGTTCGTGTAACTAAATTTTATATGTTTTTATGCTTGAATTAAGTGTTGTGTTTGTGAATTGTATAAATATCATATATTTATATGACATTGAAAATATACCTGACAAAGCCCGATTAACGAAAATGTCCGATAAAGGATAAAACAAGAAAAATGTTACTTCTATGCTTGAAACGAATGTGGAATGTGATCATTTAAATTATATGAAGGTTATAGATGTATGAAATAATTACATGCCGGGAAATGCTTGAAAATGTTAAATCTCATTGAATAAATGAATATCGATGGATATGTGATTTCTCAAAATGAATGAGGTCCTACATTTGTTGCTGACAGGATTTAGCTCAGACGAGTAATCCTATTGACCTCATTTATGAAAGGATTTAGCCTGGACGGGTAATCCTGATATAAATCCTCTCGAGCATATGTTATGAATTGGATTTAGCCCAGACAGGTAATCCAGATCAAGCTCTTTAGAGCATATGTCATAAAAAAGATTTAGCCTGGACTGGTAATCCTATTGTATACATGTTTGGCTCGAGAGTGTACTCTCCGTTACAGTACCCTATGGGTACCATTGGACATGAATTGACGGATTCTAATTTGTACACCTCGAGTGTACTACCTGTGTAACCATCGATATTTCAGATAAATTCAACGGGTAAAAATCCTGATATGAAAATATATGGATAAAAAATGAGTTATTACATGTATCTGGCTGAAATACAAGTAAATGATGATATTTGTACATGGACTTTATTTGATAAATATATGTTCATTCTTGATTATAGACTTGTACACCTTGAATGTACTAATCGTGACCTTGATGTTTTGAGTAATATGAGTAAAGTTCTGATATGAAATGATCTGAACTCGAAATGAACTATTATGAAATTATATTTGAAACTACGAGTTGAATTATGCATGTTGAATGAATACATGTTGTGGAAAGTATATGTGCTTGGAAACTTGATTGTTGTTAAGCCCATATATGTTTTGATGTTAATATGGAATATATGACTAACAAGGGCAATGAGAATGTGTGTAGGGCTTGAGATCAAACTGATTGACTATGCCTTACATAGTTACCTCAAAATAGAATGAATGGTAAGTTAAGTTGTAACAGCCTGATTTGGGGCCTAGTCGAAACAGTTGTTTCGGAACCACTAACCCGAGGTCGGATAAATTATTTTTAATATTATTTTATGTGTGTTGGTATGTTTAAAAAGGTGCATGAAAATTTGGGTAAATTAATTTTAGTGTTTGTAAGCTTAATCGCGAAAAAAGGACTAAATCGCATAAAGTGCAAAAGTCCTATTTTTATAGCTAAGTGTGTCAAATAACTAGAGAACCATAATTGAGGGTCTTTAAATGGAAAATAGACCCTTAAAAGAAGCTTGGCCGGCCATAGGGGACAAAGTGAGTCATGTGACTAGGTTAGGTGAGTTTTTGGTAAATTATTTGATTAAAATAAAAATAAAAGAAAAGGAAGCTATAGTGTCATCTTCTCCATTGATTTTTTAGCAACAAAAGGGGGGTTTAAAGAGCTTAAAATATCAGCCATTTGTATCTCTTGCAAGTAAGTCATTTAGAAGGTTGTTCTTAGTGATTTTTTTATTTTTAAACCCCTTGTAAGATGAGCTTTCTAACAAAGGGACTATTTTGCAAAATGGTTGAAAGTCTAGGGTTTTACCATGAGTGTGTTCATGTTGTTTTATAAAATTTTATGTAAGAAAATGAGCTTGGTAGTGTAATAAACAAATTTTGTGAAGTAGTTTTCATGAAAACCCTAACTAAGGACCATTTTGCATAAGTTATAAAATAGGTGATAAATGTGTGAAATAATGAGAATTGTGGGCCATTTCTAGTATAAAAAGTAATCGTCTAGGCTTGGTTAGTGAGAAAATGTGATAAAAATCGGGTACTAGGCGTGTAGTTAGGCCGTGTGTCCCCTTGTACCATAATTTTTGAGAAACAGAATGCTCGGAATTGAGTACACGGGCAAAGACATGGGCGTGTGTCTCAACTATGTGTGCTACACGGCCTAAAACACGGGCTTGTGTCTTGGCCATGTGAAATCTACACCTAAATTCGAAATGAATTAATTAACCACATGGCCTAGCACACGGGCATACGGCACAACCGTGTGCACAAGTTAGAGAGTTACACAGGGTCAAACATGGCCTCCAGCACGGTCGTGTCCCTTGGACCACACGGGCGTGTGAGCCCTACACCTTGGAAAAATTTTGAAATGTTGCAAAAAATTCTTAAAGGTTTCGATTAAGTCCTTACTCGATTCTAATGCTCGTATTAGACCTCGAGGGTCCATTTAAGGGACGTTATGAATGATTTCAGAATTTGAATTGTAACTTGCATAATTTATCTGTAAATGTTTCTGAAAGTTTCGGTAATGCTCCAAAATACTATTCTGACAATGGATACGGGTTAGGGGTGTTACACGTGTGGCTTGTCTGCGTGACCCAAGTCAGAGAGTTACATAGGAACGGATACGACTAAAATGGCTAAGACAAACGCCCATGTCTCAGGCTGTGTATCCCTACTTCGAATGTCCACACAGCCTGAGAGACGGGTGTGTGTCTTAGCCGTGTTAGCTACATGGCCATGTGACCCCTGTAGTGTTAAATTTTCCATCTTTTTTCATGAAGTTTTAAATGTTCCCGATTTAGTCCTGAATGTTTCTAAAGCATTTTTAGGGCCTCAAGGGCTTGAATTAAGGATGTTATGCATGTGTTTGATTGGATTTTGCATTGGTTATGAAATTTTGAGAATGAATGATTTGAGATATGTTTTTATAGTAATGTTCTGTAACCCTATTCTCGCGACGGATACAGGTTAGAGGTGTTACAATTACCAACAAAATACACTTAGAAAAAATTTCAAAATAGTCATCATGTACATTTGACTTAAAATATTTTTCTTATTATTTTATCTAAGGTCTCATTATGAAAGGAACAAAGAAAAGTATTTAAAAATAAAATAATACATCAGACTTTTCATTTGACTTGTTATAACAAAAAATTCTACTAAAGAAACACTCTTTAATGCATAATCATACTATAAGCCACTTTTCCAAATAGTTCAATGTATGCATAATAACCTGTGTCACCACTTTCTTGGTGTACTCTTGGCTTGTCCCTCCTAGCACCCTCATCAATACCTAAAACAAGAATAAACACATGTAAGTTCAAGAGAACTTAGTGAGCTTTAGTTTAGAATACATTAGCGGGTACTTTTATAATTTTGTATGTATGCTTGTACGCCTGTTTCCATACTTAACCTGTCATATATGTTTTGGGGTGAACATTTTCACAATATCAATCTTGCACGTATACTCCAACTACCATACTTAACATATCAACTTTCCTTTTTACTAGTTGACTGCCTTCAAATCTAGCAGAAAATATATTATTATCTTCTTTCTTATAGAACAAAAAAAATATTTCTCAAATGAATATTTCTATCGAGCTCTCTTCGTACGAATTTACTCTTTATATAGACATTTTCTAGAATGGAAATTCATAGATACTACTCACTAGTGGATACTTACTATCTGAACTCACATTTTGGTGGATTTCCATACTGAATTTGTTACTATCAGTCTACCAAATAGGTCATTTCCTAGTTTAAAGCCCAACATATGCTTAGATCGATTCTTAACTATCCAAATCATTCAAAAGGACTCAAAATGTCACATCCCAAAATTGGGCCTAGGAGTTTTGGGGCTATTTTAGGGATTTTAGCTATAGTTCCTTCGAAATTTCGTAGCATGGTAAACCGAAAATGTTTTTGTCTACGGCTTTCTGAAAATCAAATCAATTTTTGAAAATATTGCAGAAACGACTCTCAATTTTGAAATGAGGACTGATTTGTAAAAGGGTTCAGATTAGGAGTAGTTACAAAGCAATTTTACCAAAATTTGAAATTCAACCTAATATTTCCCCCACCTAAACTAAACTCACGTTAGTTTCTTTCCCTTTGTTTTGTGTTGCCGCCCCTTATTTTCAAAAGCTCTTCCCACTCAATTTTGATTTCCAAACTTAATTCCTTTGGTTTCTATCATTAGCCAAGCCATAAAGTTCAATAGAATTTCAAGAAAAACACCTAAAAACACCATAGATTTATCCATTTTTTAACTTTTAGGTTTTTCAGATTTTTCATCAAATGTTCGATTCTTCGTCAACTAAGGTAATGAATCATTTTCTTATTAGTTTTAGATGTTATCTGGTCTTTTTAACTAAGTTTTTAGCCATTAAATTCCATATTTTGAATAAAAGCCGAAAATTGGGTTGTTAATGGTGGATTTTAGGATTTTGGATAAAAACATGGTTTTTAAAGTGTTTTTCAATTGATTTTGATGAGAATAGAATGTTTCTAAACTAAGTTTAAAATTTCGCTAAAGATTTCTTAAGTTTTAATGAATTTTCATGAAAATTTCCATAACATGTCAAAAAAATTTTGATACCATTATGCATCGTTTAAAGGTTGAAAATTAGTCGTATGTGAATAATTAGATTAATGAAATCAGTTTTAGGCAGAAATATTAAGTATAGACCGATATAATTAAGTTTCAAGTTTACTATGTCAAAGGTTTTGGATTCAAGAGAATCTAGCTTAGGCTTGTGCTTTTGCTTGATTTAAAAGAGTCTTTGACTATTTTTTGTTTATGCTTGTTGTGTGATTTACTTGTTGAAGCTTCGAAATTGTTAGGACTTTCTACGAGTTAAGGAAAAACTAGTTTGAGCTTTCGGCAACTAGGCGAAAGCATGAACGATGAGTATTTGGAACCACTGCTTGTAGACACAATTCATTACGTTAATAGGGAATTTAAAAGTAGCGTAAACCCTTACTCTAAATTCTAAGTGCAAGCTTTCTCATATTATTGATATAATATGTGACTGTGTGTTGTGAAATTGTGGATTAAAATGTGATACTGTGACATGTGGAATAAGCTTATGATGGTTGTTGTGAAAGAGTTAATTGTAGGCATGTTATACATGCCAAATGACAGTGATTATGTTCTAATGTGAATTTTGCAGTGAAAAAGCATAGAAAATAGTATGTAATATGTGTGTTTAATAACAAATATTTTGGCCTTGTGATCTTTGAGACCGTTGGATATAGTTGGCATGCCATAGGATTGTAAGTACTCACCTTTGTGTTCTGTTTTGGGGGCATTAAGGCCCGAGACAAATTTTGAGAGATAAGGGAATGTGAGCTAAGCTCCATTCACCGGGACATGTTTGGTGTGTTGAAACTGTTAGCTATATGCTACACACTTTTGGGATATGTTCGATCTACGATTCATTTGTGTGTTGGAGATCCGTGTATCCGATGAGTGATAATAGAGCCCATTTTTATGTTTCATAGCTCAAGTTCAAATTATCACAAAATGTGAATATGTGTAAGGTGATATATGCTTAAATGAGTATGTGATTACTATGCAAATGAATCAATGAATAATTCATGAATCAATTTTGAAATGTTGTAATTGTACTATGCGGTTACTTCGTTAATGCATGATTACCTGCTTGTGTGGTCGTTATTCTAATCATTCACTAAGCTTGTTAAGCTCACCCTCTCCTTTTTAAACCTTTGCAGACTGTTAGTGTTGCGGTGTGAGCAGTGCATAATATTTTCCAAGGGACTGATACAAGTAGTTAACATTTGAGTATGTGTAATTAGTTATTATTTTGAGATTGTGGGAATAAGGCAATATGGTAGAATTGTTGCATAAATATTGTCATGATGTTTTGGATGTTTTCACAGTTTATTTGTTCTTAGGATTTAAGAATTTGGACTTTGATATGTTGATTCTTACTCGAACATATTTTTTATGTTTAAAATTGTTATTAAATTTGTTTTGACGGTTATTTGATGTGATAAAAGATGCATGTTGAATGGAGTTAAGTTAGATTGGACAAATTTCTTTAAAATATTGTATTTTTGCTATCTAGAACAAAGGTATTGATATTCAAGTTTAAAAAATGATATCTCCGTGATTTTTGAAAGTGTAGGAAATAAGAATGATAATTTGGTATCGATATCATATCACGAGTATCGATACTCAGGGTAATAAAATTGATACTTTTTGTAACGTACTGATATTTTCTTGTGTTTTAATTTAAAGCGAGAAATAAAATGCTATTTTGGTACTGATTTTTCAAGAAGTATTGATACCATATAAGGAAATAATCGATATCACAGTTCCAGTATCGATACCTACGGGAATTGTATAGAAATTGTGCTTAGTGTTTCATATTATGTTGCAATTGTGTAATAAGCTCGATTAATGTTTGTATGGCTTAATTTAATGCTGCTTTGGGTATTCATGTGACAGCCCAAAATTGACCCTAGTCGGGAAGTGGTTTCGGGACCACTAAACCGAGTCATAAAAATAATTAACCGTCATAACTGATGCTCATTATATGTACATGTGCATGTGTGAAAATTTTTAAGCTTCGATTTAGTAAATGGCATGTGAATTTAGTCAATAGGACTTATGTGCGACATTTTTGAAATGTGATAGATCAAAACATAAGGACCTATTAGTGCATGTTGAAAAAGGGGGGACTTGCATGTCAATTTCCCCCCTCTATTAGTAGTGGCCGGCCATGACAAGCATGGTAGACCAAGTGTGATGGGCAAGACATGTCATAGACATGTTGTGTTGGTGCATCATGGGAGGAAGCAATAAAATAATGAGCATGGTAATTAAATAATGAAAGGGAGGAGTGATGAAAAAAAAAGAATGGTCTCATCCATGCCCCCCCCATTGCCGTGAGTTAAAGAAAAGAAAAGAAAAATTTTGTTCATCCTTTTTCATCTTCTTTTGGCCGAAAATTCTAAGGAAGGAGGAAGGAGTTCTTGCTTCATGTTGGGTTTGGAAGAGGATTAGGAGGAGGTTTGGCCATACTTGTATCTAGATTAAGGTATGTTTGAGGTTGTGCCATGAGATTCATGCATGTTTTTAGTTGCTAGCTTGAGTTCTAATTAGCCCATGGTTCAAATCCTTGCTATGTCATGGGGATGATATTCGGCCTAGGTGGATTTTGTGTTAATGCCATTGCATGCTAAATATGAAGCTTGTTAATGATGCATGTGATGGTGGATTGATGATTCTTGAATCTTCTTTTTAGCATTTTGAGTGAGCACATATGTGCATTGGTTGCTAGATGGAGAAGAATCGGCTAGCAAGTTGTGTGCTAAGGCCGAATATAAGTTTTGTATATTAATGAGTAATGCATGTGTTAAATTTATGGAAAGGGAGAGGATGCTTTACTAGTGTATATATGTGTGTATTAGCCAAGTTTTGAACTTGAAACAAAATGGTGTTTAGTCAATACAAGTGACCATACTTGTAGAATGTACTAAGTGTTGCAATCGGCCCCAACATAGACATGCATATTCGGCCATAGGAAGGAGATTGGTGTTGCATGTATTCGGTTAGAGGCAAGCATATTGATGCTTTTGTCTTGGCTTAGAAAATTCGGCCAATGGGGAAAAATTAGCTAAAATGTTGAGTTTGATTCATGATTCCGTACATATGTGACTTTAATGTCTAATGTATAAATATGGGCTAAGTGCCTTGTGTTCCTCTTTTCGATGCTCAAATGATTAAATCAATTTATTTGTTTAATTAAGCTCAAGAGCAAAGGGGAACTAAATCCGATAAAGGGAAGGAAAAAGTGGTCGAATAGCTATCGGAATCGTTCGACAACATCCGAGGTAAGTTCTTGAGTAATAGAGCTTAAATTATGATTTGATTAGGTCATGTATTAAGCAAATCAAAATCATGCTCTTTGTGTGTGGCTATTGAGCCGAAATTGCAAGAATGATAAGTGTCTTGTGTTTGAGTTTTGCTAACGAAAATGAAATACGAATGTGCCATGATTTATTGTTAAATGTGCATGGTTATTTGAATGATGTCCGGGCTAAGTCCCGAAGGCTTTGTGCTAAGTGACCATATCCGGACTAAGATCCGAAGGCATTTGTGCGAGATACTAATTCTGGGCTAAGCCCGAAGGCATTTGTGCGAGTTACTAAATCCGGGTTAAGTCCCGAAGGCATTTGTGCGAGTTACTATAACCGGGCTATGTCCCGAAGGCATTTGAACGAGTAGCTATATCCGGTTAAATTCCGAAGGTACGTGATTTGGGAATGAATGATCTTGCTGTAAAAATTTCAGTTAATACGCTTGAAACATCCCAACATTGAGGTATGTTTCGTATGTGCTTTGAATTAGTTGAGCCCTTACAAATAAGTATTCGCTCAGTTGATAAATGAGCTACCGGCTTTTGGCTAAGTTGATCTTTGTGTATGAATAAAAGGGTTGGTAATGTGAAGTAAGTATGATATTGAAAATTTGTGCATATGAAATTATCCGTTTAGCTACATGAATGCTATACTTTTGTTGTGCTGGAATCCCTTGCTCAAAACTTACTAAGCATAAATTGCTTACTCCGTCTCCTTGATTCTCTGTTTTATAGATTTTGGTTCTCCAGCTATCGGACTCGGGATTTTGAAGTCGAAGTCGCCCACACTATCAAAGCCCCCCCTTTTTGGTACAATTTTGGTTGAACTTCGAAATGGGATGTATAGGACTACCCTTTTGTTGTGGGTCATGGACCCTTTGGACTTGTATAATTTTGGATAGCCATGCGAAAATGGCTTATATATGTTTGAGTATAATGTTATAATCATTTGGTATGGATATGGTTATTGAGAGGTTTGGATATGCTTAACAAGGATTGGCCATGGGAATGGTTAATCACTATCATAATTTGTGCTATTTATGCTAAAAGGGCTAGTTGAATCATGGAAACTATGAAATAGGTAAGGTCTACCTTAAAGGCAGATGCTGACAGCAGCAGTGATGTAGATTTGGAAAATCGCTAAAAATAGTAGGAATGGAATTAAATAGTGAATAAATTATGTAAACAAACCTTGATGAATCTATTTTCATAGGAAAGTAACGAAACGATCATATGGACAGTATGTTAAGAGATATTCAGGTTCTCGTGAGACAGGGCTAGAACGGTTTCTGGATTCCCTGTTTCGACTTTGGAAATTCATTATAAATTAACCAGAGATAATTAGGAGTCATGCCATATATGTACAGATTCCTCTCTGAGTCTAGTTTCTATAGAAACAAACGACATCAGTATTGAAGCCCTGTACAGGAAGATATCCAAGTTGTAATGCGCAAAGGTCAGTGTAGTCGATCCCTGTAACATGGGAGACTTTGACTAATAAACTGTACTAATTGGCCCAACCAAAAATCCTAGAAAAAAATATGGAGATGGACATATGAGTCTAGTTTCAGGGAAATTTTACGGAACTGGATTTCGAGTTTCCGAACTCAAGATATGATTTTTAAAGTGACTAGTACACAGATTGGCAGCTTGTCTGGGAAATTTTTTTTAAGTGGTTTGAAGTTTGTTAACACCTCGTGTTCGACTCCGGCGACGGTCTCGGGTTCGGGGTGTTACAATTCATGACTTAGGAACTCTATATATATGTTTGAGATTTATAATGTGACATTAATCGCATGTTTGATGAGATGTTTGACTATGATTGTTGATGAGACGGTGGTGTGGCATCCTAATATTCGGGCTCAGCGTCTGGGCCAGGTATAGGGTGTTACACCAAACACCTTTGTTACAAGACATAAGAAAACCCAAGATGAAAACAACTCAAATTCCATTAGGTTCCAAAATGAGGCATGTAGCAATTCACATATGGCGAATACCAAATGACAGATTTTTCAACTCTATTTAACATAGGCAATCTCAAACCAACGAATACTTATATCTTTCATATATACAAATAAACCCATATTCTAAACTGGTAGGTTACTATGGCGGATACCTTCTTAACAATACAAATACATATTTTCTTCTAGGAATTTTCCTTAAAATACATTTGACTACATCACAGAACTAATCAAATCAAATTAACTGCTAATATATCATATCCTTATCATAGAATTATTTATAAAATAGCTCTCAGGCTTACCCAGAACTTATCACAAAGGATAATAACCAGATTCTGCCACATAGACATCAATGAACATGCCAGTGATACAATACAGAATTTACATCAAAGGCCATACAAAATATGCCACATAGACCATACAGAATACGCGACAAAGGCTTAGCAAATCACCCCACACAAGAAACATACAAAATCACGTGTTTACTGTCCCGGCAGACTTTCACAGAAGGTGTCATGGATTTCTTCCTCATAGACTTATATGTATTTTCATGTCATGATTTGCCAATCTGGTTTACATATTACCAAAGGCATCTCCATGAATATTCATAGTATCATATCATACAATGGGTCTCAACCACATGGACTTACACATTCTCATGTCGTGATTTTCCAATCCAGCATTTATCTTACTGGAGGCATCACCATAAGTGTTTTCATATGACATAATGCCATAGGTCTTAACGACATGGTCATGCACTTATTTCATATCATGATCTGAAACCTGATCGATTCATACACTTCCCATATCAAACTTCACCTACATACTTACCACTCAACTTCCTATTTAAACAGTACTTTCAACATACCATCATCGCAAATGTAGCAATACTATGCTTTACACACTTACAAAATATAAGGTGTTAACATTATGTATATTTCTTTACTAGAATAATTCACATGGAGTCAAAATAAAGACTCATCTTATACTCACCAAGACTATAGCTTGGAGTTCCACAACTCGAACATCCTTCTCGAATCAGTAGCATCAACTGCTTACAGAACATAAAACCACCATTAAAACCTATTTATAGACAAACGACTAACAATTCGATTACAGACAACCCTTATTTAGAGTCCCTTTTTCACAACTCACTACTCATATATTTTCTAATACCCTTATTCTCACAAAAACTTAACATGTAGAGTTATTAGACTTACCAAAAAGTAGATCTGCCAAATCAATTCAAACACCTTAGCTTCCAGCTTAAAATAAAAAGAAAGAGAAACCAGAAAATAAAACTGTAAGAAGAAGAACCATTCCCCATCTGCCTTTCTCACCATACATATATATATGTCCAGTTCCCTTAGTGGAACTTGACAAGTGTCAATTGTTTCCTGAGTTTGACCTAATAAATGGCTTATATAGTCTAATAGAAATATAAACGAATATTCTGTACAAATAGTATTTGACCAATCAATTTAGTTGGAACCAACACATTACAAAACCAAACTAGCATAATGCTTAGACAAACTAGGCATACTATACATTTGGCAATATCCCTTACCAGACTTACTCTTCACTTATAATATACTCTCTTAAATAGCATAATAACTTGTCATAGAATTCGATTACTTATGCAGTAGGTACCCTACGCTAAATCATATTCACCAAAAGATTATAAATGGGCGGATTACACTATGCCAAACAGATAATTTCACACTTACACGCCTTCAAATTGAGTCCACCAAATCTGGGGTGTGACAACTCTCTCCCCTTAGAAAAGTTTTGTCCTCAAAATTTTCTAATTTGAGAATTTCCACTACAAAAGATATGTAAATAGCTATCTACGACAGGTGTATAGCACCAATAAGTGGAATACCCCACATATTCATAATGGTTTTTCTTTAGAAACATACACCTTAGGATAGATGTGAAACAAAGTTTTGGCTGGATACTTGGGTTAGCAAGTTGGTATGTTATGGAATTGTTGTACTGCCTTTGAAACAACTTTTAAGAAAGCTATTGTGTATGCCATGACTACGCTGGACAGGGAGTGGAATTGGAGTTACTTTTAGGGTGATTTACCACAATATATTCTGGTTCACATTGCAGGCATACGACCGCTTAAAAAAGAAGTGAGTGCAAACAAATGTGATTGGCAATGGAATGACAATGGACGATGTACAGTAGCAAGTGGCTACATGATGTTGGTGCAAGATGACTGGCACCCGTGTGATTCTAAATGGGATTTAGCTTGGAAGTATAAAAGACTGTAGCAAATTCAACAATTCCTTTGGCTGCTATTACACAATTGGTTGCTCACTAACTCCGAAAAGTATCGGAAAGGTATGTCAGCAAATAGTTCTTGTAGCATTTATGGGTGCACAATGGAGACACTGTTACATGTGATTAAGGACTGTTTGTTGCCAGATCAGTTTGGCAGTAGGTAGTGTCTCAACAAAGGTGTGACTGGCACCCACACGATTGTAAATGGGATTTAGCTTGGAAGTATAAGGGATCATAGGGAACTCGACAATTCTTTTAGCTACTATTACACTACCGGTTGCTCACTAACACTGAAAGGTGTCGAAGAGTTATGTTAACAGATAGTTCTTGTAGCATTTGCGAGTGCAGAATAGAGTTTGTTGGGTCACCAGAACGTCCCGTGGCGCAATGGAAAAATTATTTTGGCGTTCCAAACCAGTAATCCATGCATAAGGAACGAATTAAGAAGGAATGGTTTTAAAATATACCTTTCGAAATCTGAAAAATATGAAGGAACCACTGTCGATTTAATCCCCTTCGCACGCTGCCAATCCGAAGCAGCAACAAAATTATCTCAGGCTCTACATAGTCTACCTAGTTGCAAACAAGCGAACAAAGACTCTTTCTGAACGCTTTAGAAATTTTTTTTCCAGAAAAAAATGCCCTAACTAGACTTAGTTTTCTTTTCCTTTTCGTGGTTAATATTGGTAACACTCTCTCACCTTAGGGTTTTTATGATTCCTTGTCATTTTAATATCCATATTAAAACCGGAATAACACCTTTTTGGTGGCAGAAAATATATGGAAAATATCATAATGTAATATCCTTTCCAAAAAGATATTAATTTCCATATATTTTATGTTTGACCTAAATTGTTATAACACTTTATTTTAATAATTTCGGTAAACAATACATAATTAACATTTTATATGAATCAAATTCATACATTTATTTGAACTATGTTCTCTATTCTTGTACAACGAATTTGTACATATACTGTGTTTGTTATTTAACTGTCAAATTAAATTACTTCAATAATTAATATAATTCTCGCGATAGTTAAATTGAATACCTACTATGTTTAGATTCTGTTCGTTTCAACCATAGGGTGTGACCTTATAGGTCTTATAACATTGGTAGTAGTACTAGAACACTTCTAACATTACAAGCATTGAATGACATCTAGCAATGCATCATCGCTACCCAAGTTACAAGAAACCTTGGTTCAACATAACCTTTCTATAATAAATTTTCATATATTATATTTTTTTGTCCTTTATATCTCGATTGGACACAAGTCATGGAATAGTCACATATGCAAAGTCCAATCTCATGTTTCTTGATACCCGAAGTAGACTAGTAGACTACAATAAACAAATAAGTGTCATATCTCATATTAACTTTTTTGAGCATGGCCATGCATTTCTAGTCTCATTTCATCAAGTGGTCTAAAAGATTGCTCTCATTATGTAGGAGCGACAAATCCTATCTTGATCAAACATATCCCACTACATAGATTGTGGCATACCCAACATCAGTCTTTATAGTACAACCTGTTACAGTAGACGTTTGACTGTATCAAAATGTACGACTCACTATGTTAGGACAATGATGATCTTAAGTCTGAGAATCGTATACTTAGTTATTACTATGAGTAATGTTATGGCTATTATATAATAATCCAAGAAACATACTTATAACAGGTCAATCCAATATGACATTCTCTAACATATACTTATGTATTGATTTTGACATCCCTATGTCAATGACAACACATTGTCATCAATCAACTACATATTAGTCTTAATGCATTATTGTTGTCCAAGCCCATAATAATACTTGACTAATGACCTTTTAAGAATAATCATATTATTCACGGGACATTATTATAAATCAATTTATTTTACACACACAGAAAGTGAAACTGAAATAACAATGACAATGTCTTTTATTAATAAACAAGGTATAATGAATATGTGATTACAATCATCTCATGATTGGTTTTTGGGTATACTCTAACAGAGACACCCTTACATGTGGTTAGGGACTGCTATGTGGCTAGATTAGTTTCGCAACAAGTAGTGCCTCAACAAAGGTATGTGGCATTTCTTATTGGGTTATTAAGAGTCTCAATTGATTGTGATTTTGATTATGGCTAATGGGATTGTTGTTAAAGGTACAAGATGAGATATTTTGTTTGGAGTTTTACTATGGCATATTTGAAAGTGTTGAAACAACTTCAACTTTCTAGGTGAGAGATGTAATGTTGTTGAGGTGGTGAATTCGCTTGGCTTACTTGAAACCAATTAAGGTTACTTCTCGGAGGAGTAAAAGTGTAAAAAATGATGGATGTTACAGAAGGTGTTGGACATTACCACCACAAGTCTGGTACAAGCTTAATGCGGATGGAGCAGTGAAACAATTGTCAAGTAACGCTTTAGTGGGAGAACTGATATGGGATTGGAAAGGGGACTCGTAGCAAGTTTCAATATGCACATTGATTGTTGTTCAATGCTAGTATCGAAACTCTAGAAAATTTTTGATGGACATAAAAGAGCAAAATAACCTGTCTGATTGGAGATGATTAGAGGACAAAAAAGAGAGGATGAGTTGAGTTTGATTAGGGACATTCAAAATATGTTAGCTCAACAGTAGGAGGTCAAGTTACAATTCATCCCTTGAACATGTAACGAAGTTGATGATATCATGGCCAATGTATCCAAGGATTTTGCTATTGATCTGCTAGTTTTTTATAACCCGCCTAGTGTAGTGGCATTAGCTATCCGTAAAGACACAATTACAGCAATGGAGCACAATACAAAACGACCTGGTTAGTAATAATTCCTTTTAAATTACCAAAAAAAAAATTCTCAATTATATGTCATGTTATTCCTTAGTTCAATTTTTTTCATAATAATTTATTTGGCCTTTCACTTCATAAAAAGTCATTTTAACCTTTCATTTAATTTTTCGCCTTTTTTATTCTTTAAACTTGTATTGTTTATCAAATCACCCCAAAATAGATGGAGAAATTAACCTCTGTTAACTTTGCTCATATGGCATACATATGAATTGTTACATGGATGTCATATTAGAAACTAATTAATTTTTTAAATTTTAAAAATTCAAAAATATTATAAAGATTATAAAAATTATTTAAATCATTTAAAAAGTATAAAGATTATAAAAATATATATTATTTTTTAAAAAATTTAATTAATTACTAATGTGGCATACAAAAGTGGATTGTCATATTAGCAAAATTAACAAACTTTTAATTTTTTTTCATTTATTTTGGGGTGATCTGCAAATAACACATGTTCAAGGGTAAGAAACAAAAATTAAATGAATGGCTAAAACATGCAAATAATAATAATAATAATAATAATAATAAATGAAAAGCTAAAATAACTTCTTTTATAAAGTTGAAAGGCTAAATAAAATTTTTTTATTATGTTTTAATAAATTTTACATGTTTGAAATTGTCGGATCTAATTAACACTATTAGATTAATTTCCAATTTTGTGTTAGTTTATTTTTCATTAGTTTATTTTTCATATCTTGCTTTAACTATTATATTGTGTTCATATATATATATTTCATTTCCTATTTTAATTGTATTTTGAAGTTGTCCTCATGCTATATATTATATAAATTTTGATAGATCTATAAATTTTTTAGAGAGTAAAAGAGCAGAAGTTTGACTCACATGAATTAACTCTAATGAGACAATAAAAACAAGATATGTTTTTCTTTATAGAGTTATTTTTCGGGAATAAATTGATATCACTTTTAACTCATTTATAGAACCCAATCGAGCAATCTATAATTAGCATAGATGTTAAACACAAATTCGTAATAGCTAAAATCTTATTGAACCAAGAACTGAACATACAATTGGTTCAACCACTGTCTGGTTATTAACAAAGTCCTCAACTCTTACATATATGGAAAAAAGAAACACTGAAGAATATGAACAAGAAATGGAATCTAATGTAGTGGATTTTGTGTCGAATAAACAAAACCTGGGAGCTGCTGTTGATGGGATCAAGCAAGTAGAAGGAAAACCAGGGAAGTCCCCTCAACTGGACCATAAGGAGCTAAGCCTGGATGCTAGTTTCGCACTCTTGTAGTCATCTCTAAGCTGAATAAACCTGAATAATACGAACAAAATTAGAATTATACTTGGGTTTGGAGTGTGAACTTTTTTGATCAAATAGAATTAACTCGGGTTTGGATGAGTAAGGAGGTTAGATGAGTTCCTCTAGGTTCAGGTCAGGTTCGATAAGATATATCATAGGCTTTGCACTGCACAAAAATTACATACCAGATAGTATAAAGTGCTAAGAACGAGATTGAGATGATAGAACACTACCTTTGTGCGTCTTTCCGGATGCTCGGGGTACCCTCAAACAAAGAGGAGAGACTTTCAGGAGCAACAATGAATACATTGGCCAAGCTGAAGACCAACAGTTCATCAGCACATTAGATGCTTAAATGACAACAAATAGTTCCAGTGAATCATGAATTTAAAAACTTACATGCCAAGGAGTTCAAATTTCTCATCAACAGTAGGGGCATTAAAACTGCGCACAAATTCTCCGTACTCTGTTATGTCACGTTTCAGTCGTAGTCCTCCACTGCAAAACAGTACAAAAAAAGATCAAAATGACACATGCAAACAAAGACGTACTACTACATCTACAAAATTTTCTTTGCTACAGATTCAAAAACCTATATTAGAATAGTCACAAAAATCGGCATCACTGTTGCTATTTCACCGTTTGAAAATAATAGGCAATTGAAAATTGGATCAGGCAAAATACCTCGGATTAAATGTGAACTTCTGCCAATGGTTAACTAGTCCTTTGTACAAGTAATTTCCCTAAAATGAATATGATCAGAAATTTACTTTCAAAATGTGGTACAAGAACTTACTAAAACAGTATAAATAGGAAAAAATTATAATAGAAAAAAAGTAATACTACATAATCCCAATATAATTAGAGTTGGAAAGAACATAAAAAGATAATTACATCAGACACGTCAGTCCTCCAATCATTCATATTCACCAACATCCTCTCTCCCAAGTTCTAATAGTTTCATCTCATTATTTATTTCCTTCAACTATATTACGGTCTCTTAATCTACCTTTCACCCTATACAAACATCAATTTGCTCCATCCTTCTAACAGGTGCATCTTTTAACTTGCGCCTTACATGGCCAAAATCACCATAAATGTTCTCTTACCTTTTACAAAAATTATTCCAACTTGAAGATACACCCAAGTCTTACCTAGGCCTAGAAATTTTGAACAGAACAAAAGCACAATAGAACACAAACATGGAACAAATATATAAACATGTCAAAATTTATATAAGCATATAACACCTTAAATATGATTATGACAAGGACAAAAACATGAACGTATAAAATGCCACCACACATCCATCTTAACATTCACATCTGGGCTGCGCTTCTCTTTTGTGTACACTGCTTTTTTTAGCCCAGCACTCCACACCATATGGCACTGTGGGTTGAATAGTTCTGCTAAAGAATTTCCTACAAAAGTATTTTGTGATCACATAAAACTCCTATCACATTTCTCCCCTTAAACTACCAGGCCTTGATCCTATGATTGATGTTTCCATGAATCTCTCATCCTTTTGAATTATTGTTTCAAATTACATAAAGCATTCTACTACTAGTATCAATTGATAACCAAGATTGATCATATCTTGATCATCTTTCACTAAACTTGCACTCCATGTGATGCCTTTGATCTGCTTAACCTATATCCCTGAGTTTCTAGTGTTTGCCTCAGCAACTCTAATTTGGTATTAACCCCCCCCCCCTTTTCTTTAGAGCCTCATCAACAAATACAGTATCATTTGCGATTGGCTTACACCAAGACTTTTCATCTTGAATGCCATTTGTTAACTCACCCGTTACTATGGCAAAGAAAAAAAACTGCATCAATCGAATGCAGCTACTCTGTATTTGGAAACTCATTTGCCATTCCACCATGACTTCTTACATACGTAACTACTCTCGTAAATATATATCATATTATAGTAAAATCTTTGAGAGGAACAGACACCTTGTTCAACACTAAAAAAAAGAACATCTCTATGCATCAATCGTACGCTTTTTCTAAATCAATAAAAAATCATGCATATATCTCACCCCAACACTCTAAACTTCTTGCGAGACATGAATAACTTCATGCTGGATCGCTCTAAAATAGAAACCAAACTGATTCTTCACAATCTTAGTGGTATCTTGGTCTGGCATCAATGTGCCATGGTGTTAGATTTCAGAATATTTGAGTATATCAAATATGATTCTAAAAATATTCTATCCCTAACTTTAAGGCTGTACAGTATCCCTACAATTATTCTGTTTCCTAGCGTAAAGTTACCTCAGTTAGGCTAACTATGTGTATAAATATGTATGTAATCTCTTGTGAAAAATATAATAGAAAATATCCTGTTTTTCACATGGTATCAGAGCCTGTTATTTAGCCCGATTTCTGGGATTTTTTAGCCGGTTTTTTTAGCCTGTTTTTTTTTCTGACTCCCAACCAGTTCTCAAGTCTATAGAACTTGTTCAGACACAACATGACTGAAACTGTCAAGACCAGTAACACTAGGGAGGGCTCAGAAATTTCTGTAAACAACTCAAATCCAATGAGTGAGTTTCAGAATATCCAAGTAGCCTACAGGCTAAATGGAAAAAATTATCTGAAATGGTCCCAACTGGTTCGTACCTTCTTGAAAGGAAGAGGAAAGCTGAGTCACTTACTCAGAACTGGACCTAAAGAAGGGGACCCTAAGTTTGATGCTCGGGATGAACAAGACTCTATCGTAATGTCTTGGTTATGGAACTCTATGATGCCAGAAATCAGTGATACATGCATGTTTCTTAGCACATCCAAAGAAATATGGGAAGCTGTGAAGCAGACTTATTCTAAAGATTGAGATGCTGCTCAAATCTATGAAATCAAGACTAAGATTTCATCCACCAAGCAAGGAAGTCGATCAATCACGGAGTATTCCAACCTGTTGCAAAGTTTGTGGCAAGAGATAGATCATTACCAGTGCATTCAGATGAAGTGCAGTGAAGATGCAGCACTCCTGAAAAGGTTTGTTGAAAAGGATCGAATTTATGATTTTCTTGCTTGACTGAATGTTGAGTTTGATGCAGTAAGAGTTTAAATACTTGGAAAAGAGGAACTACCATCACTAAATGAAAAAATTGCAATTGTTCGTGCTGAGGAAGGAAGAAGAGGAGTTATGGTGGAGAACAATCAAATGGATAGTTCAACCTTGGTTACTAATGCTGTAAATGAGAGGAGATTTGTCCTGGAGCAGCCAACTAGTAAAGATAATAGACAGATAGAACGTACAAAGTCTTTTAACAAGGATTCCGTATGGTGCACCTACTGCAAAAAGGCTCGTCACACTAAAGACAGATGCTGGAAACTCCATGGGAAGCCACAGACAACAAACAAAAAATTTTCAGAAAAAGATGGACAATCAAAGGGACAAGGACGAGCAAATACAACTAGACAGCTAGATAAAAAAAAACAATTCTCAGGAATTACCTATTGAAGTCAATAAATAAGAAATTGAGAAGTTAAAAAATTTGTTAGGATCATTGGAAAAAACTTCTTCAACAGGTACTTGTAGTTTGGCCTTTTCAGGTATATCCTCTCCTCAAAGTTCTAAAGTCTCAAATACAGATACCAAAAGTTCTTGGGTCATTGACTCAGGAGCTACAGACCACATGACCCACTCCTCACAAAAATTTGTTTCATATACACCTTGTTCTAGTAGTAGAAAAATAACAGTAGCTGATGGTTCTGTGATCACAGTGGCCGGTCAAGGTGATATTGTTATAAACAAAAACCTTACTCTTAAAAATGTCCTTCATGTTCCAAAATTATTTACCAATCTTTTATCCATTTAAAAAATTACCAAAGACTCTAACTGTAAAATGGTTTTCTATCACAATTGGTGTCTTTTTCAAGAACAGAATACGAGGAGGATGATTGGACATGCTAAGGAAATAAATGGCCTATACTATCTTGAAGAATCTAGTGAAGAAGTTAGTGTTCTGAATTCCTCACCTTTATCTCTCATATCCGAGTCTATTAAAACCAATAAAGACCAAATTTGGCTCTATCACCTTCGCCTTGGTCACCCATCGTTTAGAGTCCTTAAAATTATGTTTCCTTCACTATTCAAAGGATTAACTGTTGAAAAATTTCATTGTGATATCTGTGAACTTGCAAAACATAAACGTACCTCTTTTCCAGTAAGCAATAAAAGAACATCCACTCCTTTTACTCTTGTTCATAGTGATGTTTGGAGCTCGGTGGTTTGTATCCTTTATTGATGATTGTACTCGTGTGTCTTGGATTTTTCTTTTAAAACAAAAATCTGATGTTAGGTCTGTCTTTCCAATTTTTTCAACATGATCAAAGCACAATTTGGGGCCGAAATAAAAAGGTTTAGGTCAGACAATGCCAAGGATTCTTTCAATCAATTCCTCTCAACATATTTTCAAGAAAGAGGCATTATACATGAGTCATCTTGTGTTAGTACACCCCAACAAAATGGTGTAGCCGAAAGAAAGAATGGTCACATTTTAGCCATTACAAGAGCCCTATTGTTCCAAAAAAATGTCCTTAAACAATACTGGGAGGAGGCTATTCTAACTGCTACTCATTTGTTAAATAGATTGCCTACAAAGGTCCTTGAATCTCAAAGTCCTATGCAAGTTCTAGCCAAATTTTTTCCTGATTTCAATACCTCCAGTAATCTTACTCCCAAAGTATTTGGCTGTGTCGCCTTTGTCCATGTTCATTCTTAAAATAGAGGGAAATTTGATCCACGGGATGTCAAGTGTGTCTTTCTTGGATATTCTTCCACTCAAAAGGGGTACAAGTGCTATCATCTAGCCACAAAAATTTTTTTTGTAACAGCTGATGTTACTTTTGCTGAACAAGAAAATTTCTTCACTCGTCCTTATCTTCAGGGGGAGATCTTATTCACAGAAGATAAGGATAAATAATTCTTTCTTCTTGACATTCCAGCTCCTATCCAGCAACCAAACATTCTCATTCCAGCTCTAAACACTCCCATTCCAGCTCTTGTCCAGCAATCAAACACTCTCACTCAGACCTTACTTGCTACCCAACCTGCCCAACTTGAAATAATAACCCCTATACAACTTGAAACTAAGCCTAGTACACCCAAATCACCAAGAGGAATTCAGGACACTACTCGCCTGTTACTGGTTTACTCAAGGAAGAAGGCAGCAGTGCAAGTTCAATCATCTTCTTCTCCTATACAACCTGAGGTAATTGCTGAACCTACTTTGAATTCTAATACTACAGATTTAAATAATTTTCCCATTGCTATTAGAAAGGGGACTAGAGCTTGTACAAAACATCCCTTGCACCTATTCATGTCTTACAAAAACTTGTCCCATAACCACAAAGCCTTTCTTACTAGCCTAAATTCTATTTCCATTCCTAAAACTGTATTCGAAGCATTAGAAGATGAGAATTGGAGAAATGCCATGAAGGTTGAAATGGTAGCTCCTGAAAAAAATAAGACATGGGACTTAGTGAAATTACCGGAAGGAAAGAAACTGGTGGGATGTCGCTGGGTGTACACAGTGAAATATAAGTCAGATGGTTCTTTGGAAAGGTACAAAGCAAGGTTGGTTGCTAAAGGGTACACTCAAATGTATGGGATAGACTATCTTGAGACATTTTCCCTTGTTGCAAAGATGAACACTGTAAGAGTGTTGTTGTCACTAGCTGCCAACCGAGGCTGGAAATTACAGCAAAAATGCCTTTTTACACGGTGACCTTGAGAAGGAAGTCTATATGGATGTTCCTCCAGGATTCGGCCCAAATACAGGACAGGCAGTTTGCAGACTAAAAAAGGCTTTATATGGACTAAAACAGTCCCCGAGGGCTTGGTTTGGAAGATTTACCAAAATGATGCTCAAGTTGGGATATAAATAGAGTCAAGGAGATCATACTCTGTTCGTAAAACATTCATCTTCAGGGGGAGTGACTGCTTTATTAGTCTATGTTGATGATATTATTGTGACTGGTGATGATCTAGAAGGAATGGAGAAGTTAAAAAAATGCCTAGTAAAAGAATTCGAAGTCAAAGAGCTAGGTAAGTTGAAATATTTCCTTGGTATTGAAGTGGCACACTCTCGGGAAGGAATATCCATATCTCAGCAAAAATACATAGTTGATTTGTTGACAGAAACAGGCAAGTTGGGCTGTAAACCAGCAGAGACACCCATAGAGGATAACCACAGACTCAGAGATGTATTAGAAGATCTAGCAGTTGATAGAAGGTCATATTAAAAACTTGTAGGAAAGCTTATTTACTTGTCCCATACCAGACCAGATATTGCCTATACAGTAGGTGATGTAAGTCAGTTTATGCACAATCCTAAGGAATCACATCTTAGTGTTGTATATCAGATTCTACAGTACTTAAAAGGCACGCTAGGCAAAGAAATCTTATTTAAAAAAGGAGAAAATTTAACCCTTGAAGCCTATACCGATGCAGATTATGCAGGATCTATGGTTGATAGAAGATCAACCTCCAATTACTGCACTTTCCTAGGAGGCAAACTTGTGACTTGGAGGAGTAAAAAACAACATATTGTGGCTAGATCTAGTGCAGAAGCTGAATTTAGGGCAATGGCTCTTGGATTTTGTGAGTTGTTATGGCTAAAGATTATATTGGAAGACTTGAAGATCAAGTGAGAAGGTCCAATGAAGTTGTATTTCGATAATAAGTCTGCTATCAATATCGCACATAATCCAGTTCAACATGATCGAACGAAGCACGTTGAGGTGGACAGACATTTGACACCCCTAAAGTGACCCTAGTCGGAAAGTGGTTTCGGGACCACAAAATCGAGTCATAAAAATAATTAGCCGTCATATTTTATGACTATTATATGTGAATACGAATGTGTGAAAGTTTTAAGCTTTGATTTAGTAAATTGCATGTGAATTTAGTCAATAGGACTTATGTGTGACACTTTTGAAATGTGATAGGTCAAAACATAAGGATCTATTAGTGCATGAAATAAAAAGGGTGGACTTGCATGTCAATTTCCCCCCTAATATGTAGTGGCCGGCCATGAGCATGAGAGTGGACAAAATGCTATGGGGTGAAACATGTTGGAAACATGTTGTGTTAGTGTGTTATGGGAGAAAGAATATAATAAAGGGTTAGTAATAAAGAAATGAAAAGGGAGGGGTGATGAGAACAAAGTTGTCTCATCCATGTTTCCTCCCCCCATTGCCGTAACTTGAGAATAGAAAGAAGAAAAAAATTTCTTTGTTTGATTTCGGCTTGGAGAATATTTAGAAAGAGGTAAGTACTTTGAAATTCTTGAAAATTTATGTATAATTTTGGTGATTTGTTCAAATTCTATCCATTCCATGAGTTAAATTTTTTTGGTTGTTTGGAGGGTTGATATTCGGCCAAGTAGTTTGAAACTCTTGGTAAATATTTTTCTTTCTTTCTTTATGTCATTAAAAAGGATTAAAATGCATCAATTGATTAATAAGCATGCTATCATGAAAATGTTAAAGTGTTATGTCTTTAGAATGTTGAGGTTTTGAATGGCAATTATATCATTAATAAATATATGGATGGTAATGGCTTAATGCATGATGTCTTTATATGTTTATTTTAAAGTTATTTGTGAGATAATTATTTTTATAAGTATTATAAAACATAAAATGGAAAGCCATGCATGTTTGTATCTTCAAGGCCGAATTGAAGTTGTTTTGTAAGTTGGAGTATTTGTGATGATATTTAACCTTAGACAATTGATATGGACGGTATGGGGCATAAAAAAAAAACATGCATGTAGTTCATCTTGGAGGCCGAACAAAGGAGAAAGAAAATAAAATTTACCTCTGGTTCTGACATGAGTTACAAGGCCGAACGATCTTTACCTCTGGTTCTGACATGAGTTACAAGTCCGGTAATGCCCCTTACCTATTCTGGTGACGGTTACGGGATAGGTGTGTTACATTTTATTGGTATCAGAGCTACGGTGTAGTCGATTCTAAGACTAACGTAGCACGCGTGAGTCTATTTATACATGCCATAAAGTGATAAAATGATAGTGTGATGATTTTTGGTTATTAAAATGTGTTTGCTGTATTGCAATGAATCTTGATCTCGATCGAGCTGTAGCAAGCTTCTGACTATGAGAATTTGCGATATAACTTCACTTAGATATGCCTAAATTATTAAGTTGATCAGGTACGTATCATGTACTCGTATTTGAATTTCGATTTGCATTGAATTATAAGGGTATAAGTGATGCAATTTTGAAAGAGTGTTATGACTATAAATGTGATTTTTGTATGTGGCTATGGAACTGGAAGTTGAATGGTCGATAAGCATGTTGTGTTTGCATTCAAGTAATGTAAATGATATACTAATGTGTATTGCTATATGTGTATATGTACATGAGAATTGAGAGTGATATATCCGGGCTAAGTCCCGAAGAGCATTCGTGCTAGTGATATATCCGGGCTAAGTCCCGAAGAGCATTCGTGCTAGTGATGTATCCGGGCTAAGTCCCGAAGAGCATTCGTGCTAGTGCTATATCCGGGCTAAGTCCCGAAGAGCATTCGTGCTAGTGATATATCCGGGCTAAGTCCCGAAGAGCATTCATGCTAGTGATGTATCCGGGCTAAGTCCCGAAGAGCATTCATGCTAGTGATGTTTCCGCGCTAAGTTCCGAAGAGCATTCGTGCTAGTGATATATCCGTGCTAAACCCCGAAGAGCAATCATGCTGGTGACGTGTATTCGGGCCTTCATGCCTAGTAGGCTTTGTGCCGGTAATTTGAGCAAAGTTTAAGTATTCATTACTATACGAATTCAAATTTAAATGAGATGATATGTTTAAAAGTGTACATACATGATGTTTATAGACTTGGTTAAGTCATATCAATGTGTATTAACGAATGAATAAGAGCACTATGTATGTGAATAATTAGAGGCACTGTGTGTGTGCGAATTTCTTTAACCGAGCACTATGAGTGCGAGATCGGTCAGTGGGCACTAAGTGTGTGAAGTGAAATTCATGTAAGACCTCGTTTGGGACGAAGGCATTGATTTGAGATAGTGTGTAAGACCATGTCTGGGACATGGCATCGGCTCGATATGTGAGAATATGTAAGACCATATCTAGGATATGGCATTGTAAGAGCTATATGTGCTATTGCTGAATGGACACTATTTTGTTAATCTTGTTCAAGAAATTATTTTGATTAAGTTTCGACATTCGAAAGTTTGAAAGAATTTTTGATGAATGTTGATAATTTTGGATATACGAGTTATGCGCTAGAATAAATCTCATGCCAGTGTATTATATTAGGCTTTATGCCTATTCGACTGTATACGGGTAACGTTAACTATGATTGAATGTGCTAAATGAACTAAATGTTCAGGTACGTGGAAGTTGATTTTCTTTTGGAAATGAGTTAAGTTGAATATTGAGATGTGATAAAGTTATAAAGGATATTTATTGGGATGTTTGAGTATATGTGTACTTTCAGTTAGGTTACAGCTTATTCATGAATGAAAATGTGGGTTACAAATATGTGAGTTGATGATGTGAATTATACATGTTAATATGTGCTTAATATGTGTTTGAAATGCATTTGTGAATTAAGTTAAGTGATTATTACTTATGAAATCAAGAAAATGAGATATATGTGCATACTTGTAGAAATGTTTATGTATTTGTTTTAAGATAAGAAAATGATTTTATAAATCGATACAAAATCAATAATGAATTACAATTGCTATCAATGAGCTAATGTCTTTGTGGATATAATTCAATAAGAGGACGTTATCCTAAACTATGCATCGGTAGAAATTTTCGGGGACGAAAATTTCTTAAGTGGGGAAGAGTTGTGACACCCCTAAAGTGACCCTAGTCGGAAAGTGGTTTCGGGACCACAAAATCGAGTCATAAAAATAATTAGCCGTCATATTTTATGACTATTATATGTGAATACGAATGTGTGAAAGTTTTAAGCTTTGATTTAGTAAATTGCATGTGAATTTAGTCAATAGGACTTATGTGTGACACTTTTGAAATGTGATAGGTCAGAACATAAGGATCTATTAGTGCATGAAATAAAAAGGGTGGACTTGCATGTCAATTTCCCCCCCTAATATGTAGTGGCCGGCCATGAGCATGAGAGTGGACAAAATGTTATGGGGTGAAACATGTTGGAAACATGTTGTGTTAGTGTGTTATGGGAGAAAGAATATAATAAAGGGTTAGTAATAAAGAAATGAAAAGGGAGGGGTGATGAGAACAAAGTTGTCTCATCCATGTTTCCCCCTCCCCATTGCCGTAACTTGAGAATAGAAAGAAGAAAAAAATTTCTTTGTTTGATTTCGGCTTGGAGAATATTTAGAAAGAGGTAAGTACTTTGAAATTCTTGAAAATTTATGTATAATTTTGGTGATTTGTTCAAATTCTATCCATTCCATGAGTTAAATTTTTTTGGTTGTTTGGAGGGTTGATATTCGGCCAAGTAGTTTGAAACTCTTGGTAAATATTTTTTTTCTTTCTTTATGTCATTAAAAAGGATTAAAATGCATCAATTGATTAATAAGCATGCTATCATGAAAATGTTAAAGTGTTATGTCTTTAGAATGTTGAGGTTTTGAATGGCAATTATATCATTAATAAATATATGGATGGTAATGGCTTAATGCATGATGTCTTTATATGTTTATTTTAAAGTTATTTGTGAGATAATTATTTTTATAAGTATTATAAAACATAAAATGGAAAGCCATGCATGTTTGTATCTTCAAGGCCGAATTGAAGTTGTTTTGTAAGTTGGAGTATTTGTGATGATATTTAACCTTAGACAATTGATATGGACAGTATGGGGCATAAAAAAAAAACATGCATGTAGTTCATCTTGGAGGCCGAACAAAGGAGAAAGAAAATAAAATTTGTGGCTTTGAAGTTTCGGCCATTTGGAAGCAAAAATTCAAGGTGAAATTCAGGTTGTTTTTGTTAATTTTTAGTATCATTGAATTCCTTACTTAATTTTCTCTAAAACCCATGAGTTAATTTTTGTTTTGGTGAATAATTGATGTTCGGCCATGAGTTGATGAGCTAAGAAATTTGAGTTTGATGTTAGAATTTGGAAATCAAGTGTTAGATGAATGCCTTTTGTGTTACGATTTTATGTGATTTTGAGTTTAAGATTAGTTTGTGAAAATTATTTGATAGGAGGGTTAAATGGTTAAATAAATGAAATATGAGAATTTATATTTGAATAAGACATATTCGGTTTTAGTGTGCCATGGGAAGAATTTAATTATTTTGATGTATTAAGGTATGTTAATGCTCTGTCATTGAAAATCTTTGTATATTTGGAGTGGCCACCAAGTATAGAAGCTAGCTCATGGCAAATGTTTTTGTAAAGTTATGAATATGACACTCGGCCATGGATGCATCATTCTTTCTTGGTGTTGCATGTATTCGGCTAGAGGCAAGCATATTGATGCTTTTATCTTGGCTTAGACAATCGGCTAAAAGAGAGTGTGGGCTAATATGTTGAATTGATTTATGATTTCATATGTATGTGACTTTAATGTCTAATGTATGTATATATGGGCTAAATACCTTGAGTTCCTCTTTTGATGCTCAAATGATTAAATTAATTTATTTGTTAAATTAAGCTCAAGAGCTTAGAGGACCAAAGTTGGATAAGGGAAGGGAAGAAGTGATCGAATAGCCGCCGAAATTGTTCGACCACATCCGAGGTAAGTTTTAAGTGTTTAAACGTTTAGTAAATTCAATTATAATAGGACATGATGAGTTGATTTAATAAGATATGATGTGGCCATGATATGTTCTAAGCTCAAATGGTAAGTTCTTAAGTGTTTGAGCTTGGGAATTTAAGGGTAATTTGAAATAGTCTGCTTCGGACAGCAGCAGTAAGGTGACTTTAGAAAATCACCATAAATTTATGAACTTGAATTAGAGGCTGAATGAGACATGAAATTAAAGCTTAATGAGTCTAGTTTCTTATAAAAGAAACCGTGTAAGCAAAGGAATTTCCGATAATGAGATATTTAAAGTTGTGTGAGACGGTGTCAGAATGACTCCGAAATCTCCTGTTCTGTTTTTAGAAAATCATTATAAATTGTACAAAAATGGTTATAAGATAAAATTTATATGCTTAGACTCATTAATGAGTCTAGTTTCAAATGAAATCAAATACAACACATTTTGAATTCTGTAAAATGAGAAATTTGATTCGTAGTGAAGAGTGGTCAGATTAGTCAAACAGTGAAACAGGGGAAACTTTAAGAAAAATCTGGTATTGATTGCCCAAACCTAAAATTCTGGAAATTTTATGGGTGGAAGATATACGAGTCTATATTCAGGAAAAATTAACGGAAAGTGATTTGGAGTTTTGTAGCTCCAGTTATAAATAATTTAGTAACTATTGCTCAGGAAAAATAGCTTGTGCTGAATTTGAGATTATGTTGTGAACCTTGATAAACTTGTTTTAGTTGCTCACAAGCTATTGATTAAACCCATACTTGAATTCTAAATCGTAATATTGTAAGTTCTTGAGCAATAGAGCTTAAATTATGATTTGATTAGATCATGTTTTAAGCAAATCAAAATCATGCTCTTTGTGTGTGGCTATTGAGCCGAAATTGCAAGAATGATAAGTGTCTTGTGTTTGAGTTTTGCTAACGAAAATGAAATATGAATGTGCCATTATTTATTGTTAAATGTGCATGGTTATTTGAATGATGTCTGGGCTAAGTCCCGAAGGCTTTGTGCTAAGTGACCATATCCGGACTAAGATCCGAAGGCATTTGTGCGAGATACTAAATCCGGGCTAAGCCCGAAGGCATTTGTGCGAATTACTATAACCGGGCTATGTCCCGAAGGCATTTGAACGAGTAGCTATATCCGATTAAATTTCGAAGGTATGTGATTTGGGAATGAATGATCTTGCTGTAAAAATTTCAGTTAATACGCTTGAAACATCTCAACATTGAGGTATGTTTCGTATGTGCTTTGAATTAGTTGAGCCCTTACAAATAAGTATTCGCTCAGTTGATAAATGAGCTACCGGCCTTTGGCTAAGTTGATCTTTGTGTATGAATAAAAGGGTTGGTAATGTGAAAGTGTATATATGTGATAAGGCCTAATGGCCGATGTGATGAATGTGAAAGTGTATATATATGTGATAAGGCCTAATGGCCGATGTGATGAATGTGAAAGTGTATATATGTGATAAGGCTTAATGGCCGATGTGATGAATGTGAAAGTGTATATATGTGATAAGGCCTAATGGCCGATGTGATGAATGTGAAAGTGTATATATGTGATAAGGCCTAATGGCCGATGTGATGAATGTGAAAGTGTATATATGTGACAGGGCCGAGTGGCCAATGTGTTGAATGTGAAAGTGTATATATGTGACAGGGCTGAGTGGCCAACGTGATGGATGTGAAAGTGTATAAATGTGATAAGTCCCGAAGGGCATTTGTGTCAGCACTATATCCGGGTTAAAACCCCGCAGGCTTTATGCGAGAATATTATCACTGATTAATGTCCGTAAGCTTCGTGCTCGTACTATATCCGAGCTCTAAAGACCCGATGACTACGTGTGGGGATTTTGTCCGGGTAAGACCCGATAACTTCGTGTGGAGATTATGTCCGGGTAAGACTTCGTAATAAGAATTGCTTATAAATATATTCAATGCGAAAGGTTAAACAGGTATGTACTCCAAGTTTATATGTGAGCTTGATTTGCACTAAATCATAAGGTAGTTATGTGATGCATACGAGAGCAATCTATGAGACTATTCCTATGATTATGTGACATCGGATCAGTGTGAGAGGTTATGTGAAATCATACGATATATCTATGTCACATGAGCTCACTTTTATATGAAAGTTTATCTGCCTATTGTATATGATGAGATGTGCATATTCGGAAAAGGGATGGTATGCCCGAAGGAAGTGTGAAATAAAATATACGAACAACTATGTTATAATTTGATTGTTATCTGTTGGCACTGCTTAAAACTTACTAAGCATTGTAATGCTTACTCCGTTTACTCTGTTTCCTTTGTTTTATAGATCTCATTTGGAAGCTACAGGCTCGGCGATCATCAGCAACTAGTCACACTATCACTATCCATTGTTTGGTACTGTTACGTTTTGGATTATCTTATGGCATGTATAGAATAGACTAACGGCGGAAGAATATCTTTGGTTAATGTATATAAGCCATGCGAAAATGGCATCTTTGAATGTTTACTTAGTGAAGTTTAAATTTTACCTCTGGTTGTGCTTAGTACTTATTTAAACGAACGATCTTTATTTCAAGAAAAAGTTCAAAATTTTACTGTTCTGACATGAGTTACAAGTCCGGTAATGCCCCTTACCTATTCTGGCGACGGTTACGGGATAGGGGTGTTACAAGACATTTCATAAAGGAAAAACTGGAAAGTCGCTTGATTTGCACTCCATTTGTGTCCACTGATGAACAACTAGCAGATATACTTACCAAAGGATTGTCTGGGAAGTTGTTTCAGAAATTAGTAAGCAAGCTGAGAATAGATGATATCCACTTCCCAGCTTGAGGGGGAGTGTCAGATTTCAGAATATTTGAATATATCAAATATGATTCTAAAAATATTCTATCCCTAACTTTAAGGCTGTACAGTATCCCTACAATTATTCTGTTTCCTAGCGTAAAGTTACCTTAGTTAGGCTAACTATGTGTATAAATATGTATGTAATCTCTTGTGGAAAATATAATAGAAAATATCTTTTTTTTCACACATGGTGCCACCATGACTACACCAATTATAGCAACAAATGAAACCTAATACATAGGATGGGCGATCCACCTAATGCTGCTAAGACTAGCACAGGTTTTTGGAATAGGTAAACTAGTGGTTAGCTTTAAGTGGGCTTATGGAGCAAAGTGTCCCTATATCAAACATTCCAACATTTCTAAAGGTAACACTCTAAAAGTTTCTCTTTGCGGAGGAGATTTGGTGTCAACTTTCCACCACTGCCTCACAACCACAAGCGGGTGGACTTGCATGGTGCAACTAAGCTACTTTGAGGCACATATTGTGACAGCCCTAAATTGACCCTAGTCGGAAAGTGATTTCGGGACCACTAAACCGAGTCATAAAAAAATAATTAACTGTCCTAGTTGATGCTCATTATATGTACTTATGCATGTGTGAAAATTTCATGTTTGAATTTTGTTAATTGTAAGTGAATTTTAGTAAATAGGACTTATGTGAGAAAATTTAGAAATGTGCTAGGAAAATGTAAAGTGGCCTATTAATGCATGTTACAGAAATGGTGGGTTTGCTTGTCAAATTGCCCAATATTTGAGCTAATGGCCGGCCATGCTATGAGTGGAAACATGTCACAAACATGTTATGTTAGTGATGTATGTTAGGAACAATAAAATAAGGAGTATGGGTAATAAAGAAATGGAAAAAGGAAAGAATGTTGTGATTGTTTCTCCCCCTCCCCATTGCCGTGAATATAAGAAAGAAAACAAAAAAAAAGTGTCCATCTTTTTTTCATTTCTCTTGGCCGAATGTTCTAAGGAAGAAAGAAAAACAAGTTGTGTTCTTTGGTTTTTCTTGGCCGAATTGAAAGGAAGAAGAAGGGAGTGAAGCAATCGGTCATCTTAGGTCACTATTAAGGTAAGGAAGTTTGTACTAGCTCTTGAAATTTTAGTTGATATTGAGTGAGATATCAAGTGATTTTTGTAAACCATGTTGAAATTTTGATTTTTGGGGTGAGTATGATTTTCGGCTATAAAAGATTAATAAGGGTGATGGTTGTGTTTCATGCTAAACTTAGATGAATAATAGTAGTTTGCTTACATCTTGATATCTATGAGTTCCTTTCTTGGTTCTACCATAGACCCACGAAGTATATGTTTATTTGGTGTTGTTGGAGGTTTATGATAGAAACTAATGAGTGAGAGTTTGATAGATACTATGAGGTTAAACTTCATGAGATTGTAAGCTTGTAAGCTAGATGATGAAATTCATGCTTTGTGAAGGTAAATGGTGTAGAAGGAGCATTCGGCCATGAAAAAAAAAAAAGAAGAAAATTTATGATGAATTAAGTTGGAAGCTATTATAATGTACTTGTGCATTCGGGTATGGGATGAAAATATATGAGATGGTTATAATCAGCCTTGTGATTCGGCTCTTGCATATATATATATTTGCACATGATGTATTGGTATGACATATATATATATCATCTCAAGGTATATGTTTATATATGGTGGTGTTTTAGTTATGGAGTAAATGATGGATGCGTATTGAGTTATAATATGTAATGCATTAGTTAGTAAAATGTATGTCATTTATATGTGGTACTAAGCATATAATCGGCCTCAACGTAGACATGCATATTCGGCCACATGAGATGGATTGGCGTTGCATGTATTCGGTTAGAGGCAAGCATATTGATGCTTTTATCTTGGCTTAGACAATCGGCTAAAAGGAAGTGTGGGATAATATGTCGAGTTGATCCATGATTTCATATGTATATGACTTTAATGTCTAATGAATATATATAGGCTAAGTACCTTGAGTTCCTCTTTTCGATGCTCAAATGATTAAATCAATTTATTTGTTAAATTAAGCTCAAGAGCAAAGGGGAACTAGATCCGATAAAGGGAAGGAAAAAGTGGTCGAATAGCCATCGAAATCGTTCGACGACATCCGAGGTAAGTTTTTGAGTAATAGAACTTAGATTATGATTTGATTAGATCATGTTTTAAGCAAATCAAAATCATGCTCTTTGTATGTGGCTATTGAGCCGAAATTGCAAGTGTGATAAGTGTCTTGTGTTTGAGCTTTGGTAATGAAAATGAAATACGGATGTGTCATGATTTATTGATATATGTGCTTGGTTATTCGAATGATATCCGGGCTAAGTCCCGAAGGCTTTTGTGCTAAGTGACTATATCCGGACTAAGATCCGAAGGCATTTGTGCGAGTTACTAATTCCGGGCTAAGCCCGAAGGCATTGGTGCGAGTTACTAAATCCGGGTTAAGTCCCGAAGGCATTTGTGCGAGTTTCTATAACCGGGCTATGTCCCGAAGACATTTGAACGAGTAGCTATATCCGGTTAAATTCTGAAGGTATGTGATTCGGGAATGAGCGATCTTGCTGTAAAAATTTCAGTTAATACGCTTGTAAAATCCCAACAATGAGGTATGTTTCGTATGTGCATTGGAATAGTTGATTCCCTTCGAATAATATTCGTTTAGTCGAGTAATGAGCTTCCGGTATTTGGCTAAGATGATCCCTTATGTATGAATATAGGGGTTGGAATGTGAAGTAGGAATGATTTGAGAATATGTTTATATGGGGTTATCCGTTTAGTTATATGAATGCTATACTTCAGTTGTGCTTAAATTCTTTGCTCAAGACTTACTAAGCATTTAATGCTTACTCCGTTTCTTTAATCATCTGTTTTATAGATTTTGGTTCGTCAGCTATCGGACTCGGGAATTTTGAAGTCGAAGTCGCCCACACTATCAAAGCCCCTTTTGGTATACTTTTGGTTGAACTTTGAAATGGCATGTATAGGACTACCCTTTTTGTTATTGGTCATGTACCCTTCGATTTTGTGTAAATTTGGATAGCCATGCGAAAATGGCTTAAATATACTTTGATCATAGCATTATAATCGTTTTGTATGTTGTTCGTCGAGAGTTATGGAAATGTTGGTAACGGTTAGCCATGGGATTGGTCATTCAGGATCACTTTTGGTATATGTATGACAAACTCTAGTTGATCCATGGAGGATCATGAAATGGGTAAAGTTTACCTTAAAAATAGATGCTGGCAGCAGCAGTGATGTGGATGTGAAAAATCACTAAAAATAGTAGGAATGGAATTAAATAGTGAATAAATTATGTAATCGAACCTTGATAAATCTATTTTCATAGGAAAGTAACGAAACGTTCATATGAACAGTATATTATGAGATGTTAAAGTTTTCGTGAGATAGGGCCAGAACGGTTTCTGGATCCCCTGATCTGACTTTGGAAATTCATTATAAATTAACCAGAGACATTTAAAAGTCATGCCATATATGTATAGATTCCTCTTTGAGTCTAGTTTCATTAGAAACAAATGGCATAAGTATTGAAGCCCTGTACAAGGAGTTATCTAAGTCGCAATGCAAGAAGGTCAGTGTAGTCGAGCCCTGTAACAGGGGAGACTTTAACTAATAAACTGTACTAATTGGCCCGACCAAAAATTCTAGAAAACAATCTGTAAATGGACATATGAGTCTAGTTTCAGGGAAAAATTACGAAACTGATTTTCGAGTTTTGGAACTCAAGATATGATTTTTAAGGTGACAGTGACGCAGTTAGCCAACTGCCTGGAAAAATTTAAAATGGACTGTGCAAATAAGTGATTTAAGTCTGCGAACCCCTCGTGTCTGACTCCGGCGACGGTCTCGGGTACGGGGTGTTACACATATAGAGTTTAGGTGAGCAAGCATTACGGCCAAGTGGATGGCACGATATCTCCTTGGGACAAAATCCCAGTTAGAGGAAAGCAAGCCCAATGTTAGGTACAGGCTAAGCATTTACTATGCCCCACAAGTTCCACCAGCCAAGGTATAGATTTAAGTTCAAGTGGCTTATCAATAACAAGATTAGAATAGGCTGAAGTTAAGACAATACCCTTGATTTTCAATGAGACATGAGCATGACGTTGGGTGTCCATCATTTGTGGAACTAAACTTGTGCAAGGCTATGAGCGTGTCCTAAGAGTGGCCTCTATGCAGGACAAGTTTAGCCTTGCCTGACTTTGTCTCAAGGTTGTCCAACTATTGAATAATGCCTTGAGTTCCAAGAATGTGAGTTTTGAAGTGTGCTTGTGAGCATGTGTTAGGTTATCACGATGCTAAGATGGAACATTCTTATGAGAAGTGACTCTTTAGGATCGGTGCTCAAAATCATTGAGACAATCAAATGCCTAAAACCTCGTGTGGGTATGTCTTCCAATTGGATAATGGGGGTGGGCATCCACCCTTGATGTGTTGCAAGATGTTTCTTATGGCCTTGTGGGCCAAGCCATGAAGGACTCTTGAGTGTGATGCACCACGCTCTTCCAATTAAGAATGAGAGATCCATGACACTTAGCATGTTACTGAAACATTGTTCAATAAACTTTTCTCAAAGTTTCATTCTATAATTCAAGTTTTAGTCCTATATGGTTTGAGCAATCCTCATTGCCGCTTTCTTTTGAAATAAAGACACCAATGTATGCTACCTCCACTCATCAAGCATTTGATAATTTTTCCAAATCTTGTCAAACAATTTCATTAACCACCAACCGAAATTCACTAAGACATTTCTAACCTTGATAAAAATTGCATTTAGCATAGCCGCTTTTCTAGTGAATCTAGTCTCAACTCGATGCAAGGCTTGTTTGACCTCAAAAGGCATTGATCTTCAATGAAAAATCACAATATAGGTCCTTTAATGGTGTAGTCAAGTCACTCACACCTTGAGAATAATTAACATTAAAGAGCTTATTAGAATATCCCATTCATCCCTTTAATCTCATCATCTTTCACCAAGACCATATGGTTGTTATCCTTGTACACCTTTAGTTCTTAATTCCCTAGTCTTCTCCCCTATTCAAGATAGCCTATGGAAATCATTTTCTCTATCTTTTGAATCCAAACTATCAAAATATAAATGTATCCACTCTCGCTCTAGCCTCTTTACAGCTTTCTCAGTATCCTTTGTTAGATTTTTATTTCTCAAAACTCTTTGTATGCCTTACTATTTCTCAAGTTTCTAGAGCAAATTTGTTTAATCTTGATATTTGTCTTTAATTCCATGTTCCACAATGATGTGACTTACATAGTGGCACCATAGTCTTTGATTCAACAAGTACCTCCTTCACCAGTCATCTAATACAACTGGCTGTTTTTAATCCACAACAAAATAAAGTAAACTACATGCTAAAAGCCAAGATTGCTGAAAATTATCAAGAGATGCATCACTTAAAAACTATTTCAAGTGAATAAATGAAGGGCGAAATACCAAGTTTGTGTGAATTGGTTGAAGAAAATTCTTTGTGCGAAATCGTCATTGTATTCATAAACTATGTACACCAATCTTGCAAAGTATATGTATTTGTTAAATATCGTTTGAACACAGAGAATAATTTAGTAGACTCAAAGTCATTGAATTATGTAAGTAATAATCAAGGAAATAACAAACTATAAACATCGTACCAGTTCAGTCAGGAATGCTTGTTTGTTAAGACCCTCTAATGTAGTGAATGCAGTCTCAAGGACCCGAGAAAGATAAGCAACAACTCTAGACATGGAAAAGAAGACAAGAAAAAGGAATCAAAAAGCTTACATTTTACATCTGTGTGGCTAAAGAAGTGATCTTATACAACATGGAAACTGAATTTTTTTAGTTCAATTAACAAGTAGACAACAAAAAGTAACATAAATGAAGCTAGGCTGAATGCAGAATGTTATTGGCAAAGGACATGAATCATGTTTCACACCAATCAGCTTTGCATCCATTGCGTTTGCGCCACAAGAGTTGACTAGAAGCATATTACTCGGACTCAGGAGTTAGTGTTGATTATAGACATATGTCAAACACAGGTATGGTGAGGTATTTCCAGGTTTTTCCATGTATAAGATCCTTGGAGGCAATAAACCCATACATGAGTCAGACACATGTTAGAAGGACAAACCTTGTGCAGGCATTTGTTGGACGATGATCATGAACCATTCCATCATCAGGTGAGTGGTAATCTGCTGCCTTTTGTTCAGCTGATAACAATCGGTCAACCTACATTGGAATAAATAAAGAGGCACAATCTAATAGCTTGGAGACAAAAAAAATAGAGTTAAACAAGTATGCACCATCTACTGGGTAATGAAAAGAATAATCAAATATAATAAAGTCTATAAAGAAATATAATAAGATTAAAATCTTTAGCCAACATCTAAAGCTGGTGCTGCAACTATTCATTTTCCTTCAAGTACTCAAATCCGTGGGTCCAATAGACATAGGTATGGAAGTCTGATCCTCCAAATACAAGAAATACTTTAAGAATTTTAGCATATCTATGTCAAACATGTCCATATCCAACAATTACTCCCCATGCTATTGTCCAGTACCATCAAATTAGGAGACTGAAAGTAACTTACCTCAGCCATCACAGTTTCAATGCATTGATGAAGCCCTTTAAAAGCAGCACCCTCTGCGCTAGACATTGCTGTTGCCATTTCTTCGCAAGCGGCAGCATGAGAACCATCAACAGGCAATAAGAGCCGAGATATAGAATTTGCAAAGTACTGCAGATGAAAGGTAAATTTGATTCAAAACTTCAACATATTAAAATATTCTTTGATATGTGAACTTTACTAAGAAACAACCAAAAAACTGAACATACTTGCTGAACTATGGCCACACTACTGCCAGCACGTTGTACTGCAACCATGAAAGATTTGAAACTGCTTTCACCAGCAGCTGCGGCAGCTTCTGCCTGCACATTGGTTAATTAACCACCCTTATTTCCATTATTTTTCGTCAAACTGAAACTTAAAATGGATAAGATAAAACATAATCAGATGTGTACCTGAGAAGTAACCCTTCTACTAACACTTGAACCTATCACAAACCTTTCCCTCAAACTTGCAGCTTCAGTCAAGCTATCTCTAGCCCGTTCAAGTCCATCTGTTATATATTGGCTGACCTAAAAAAATGAGACTATTAAGTACCATGAAAAACTTCCAGAGGATTGACATGCTTAATTAACCAACTTACTTGGTGCAATAGGCAAGTGAACACTGATCTTACATTGGCTGCAAGTGTAGCAGGCTGTCAGACATATTGCAATAAATTAGTCATTGATGACATTTATGTCATGATATATGGTTTCTTCAATCAGCCCAGAGTGTTTTTCCTTTTACCACACTAGCATTCTGGTTCATATTTCATATATTTAATCATGTCACTGTAGGCAATATTTTACCTATCATGTACCAGATAGAATTACTCTTATATTAGCCCAATTATGGAATTTAAAAAAAACTCATGGAGTGAAGAGATTTACGCAACTTCAACAGCAATATAGTTAATAAAAACATTGGAAAGCCTTATTTTTTTCCTTACAACCCCTTTTAGGAACTCAGCTCAGTATTTCTGCAAAGATCTCTTAAGATGCAAAAAAATCACACAGAACTAAGTGAGCATAACACCAATTGGTGGATAAATTATTACCAGAGAAGAAAACAAAGTGCATCTGGTTATTGCTTCTTCATTCCACCGTAAAAATTCTGTCACAGCTGCAACAGATATCTCCAGAGGGGAAGAAGCCACTGAAGCCCCTTTAGAACGCCCTATTGTTCCACTTGGCTCAGAGACTTTCTGGCTTTCAGCACGCAGTTCTTCCAACTGCACAGCACCAATGACATTACAAGCTGCGTTAATGAAGCAAATCAAGCCTTGAAACTTAAGAGAACAAGTAAAAATTGCAAACCTTTGCTTGATACAGCTGCCTAAGAGAGGCTTGCTCATATTCAGGATATTCATCCTTGTGAGCGGAAAAAAGAGACTCTGTGAGACCTGTAATAACAAGCAAATTTGTGATTAAGTCATAAAAGGAGCATACATACTATAGCTATTGAGAATGGTTACCTTCACATTTGTCTGAGCCGCATCAGCTCTCTTGATTGTAACGCCACATTATACATTTCCATTTAATATTTCCAAACTCATCCAACACAACCATCATCTATTTTGGGTTATTTTTTATTAAATTCCATCAGTAGTTCCAAATAACCAACCTAAACTCTCTTATTTAATCAATTAATAATATATCTGATTCGAATATGTATTTAAAATTATAAGAGGATTATGCAATACGAGGTGATTTGCGAAGGAGCTATTGCAAAATTGTTACCTTCAACATCCAAATCACCACATCCAACGGCTCGAAGATCTCTAGCAAGTTCTTGAGTCTTCTCATATGCCACAGCTAGCATTCTCAGATACTGAAGCCTCAAGTGAAACATGATATAAAGTCAATTGTCATTTCTACTTACATTTAATATAAGGAAAAATGGATGCATCTTCTATAAGTTTACTGACCCATAAAATTCCACCTTCCCCCACGGGACGGGGATGCGCAATAGATGGCTTCTCTAACAATTTGTCCAAAAGAGAAGTTACTCTCTGCTCCAAAACTCGCTGCATGTGACGTACAAAAGCAACCCATAATTAGAGGGGGGAAAAAGGTACACATGATGATGCTGCCTATGCATTGAGGAAATGCAATATATAGGAACATAAAGGGCATATTCTTCAAGGCACCTGAACTAAAATTGACATAACATCATTAGGAGAAGGGAATACTGCCATAATTGTGGCAGCTTCTTTTCGTACAGTATCTGCAGGACAAACAACATAGATACAACAAGTCTGTTGGTGATCTCAAGCCCTTCAATTTACATCAATATAACTATGCTCTTGACCTGTAATTTCTTTGTATAACTTAGAAAGTCCACAAGCAACATAGTTAGGACTAGCTTGAGAACTTTGGTCTCCTAGAACCAATTTATTGTCCGAATTCATCACTTCCACATCAATGAACATTGGACGGGTTGCTACATAATGTTGCATGGCACTAGTGCCCCTGTTGAACTGCCATTGTGGAATCAGACATTCCAAATAGATTAACACAACTCTCTCATAAATTTAAATAGCCTGCTTTAAACTGAAATAAATTAAATTAATACCTTAGTTACAATTTTATAGAATTAACACAACTCTCTCATAAATTTAAATAGCCTGCTTTAAATTGAAATAGAATAAATTGTTAATTTTGGTGAAGGAATCTCTTATTTCATCAAGGAAATACAGCCTAATACTTATATTAGGATGGCTGGCATTCCAGTCCATTATTCTAGGAAAGATAATAGACAATCCCACAAAGTTAGGAACCTTAATAAACTAGGAAAGCAACTAATTAGGAATCAATGACTGATCCTATATTTCTTAGGAAACTAAATAATAAATCCTAATCTACCAGATTACAGCTTATGAGTAATTTCCTAATATATACAAACTAATTCAGCTCCTCTCTACACTCACCCTCAAGCTGGGGTGTATATGTTATACAATCCCAACTTGGAGTTGAATTCATTGAAGCTGATTCTTGAAAGAGCTTTGGTGAGAATGTCAGCAAGCTGCAGTTGAGTAGGGATGTAGCTCAGTTGGACTATTCCATTGTTGAACTTCTCTGAAATGAAATGTTTGTCAATTTCCACATACTTGGTCCTGTCGTGGTGTACTGGATTTTTGGCAATGCTTATGGCGGATTGACAGTCATTTTATATTTTTATCTGGTCCTTAAAATCAACTTTCAATTATCTTAGCAATCTCTAAATCCATATTCTTCGCAAATGCCCAAAGCAAGAGCACAATATTTTGACTCTGCACTATTTCTTGACACCACTGACTGCTTTTTGCTTCTCCATGTAACAAGATTACCCCAAACAAAGGAGCAATAACCACTTGTGGATCTTCTTTCAGTCAATTCTCTGGCCCAACTTGCGTCAGTGTACACCTCTATCTCACGGATTTCACTCTTTTTGAAGAGTAAACCATGGGCTGGTGTCATCTTCAGGTATCTAAGAATCCAATTTACAGCCTCTAAATGTTCCTCATGCGGATCATTCATGTGTTGGCTAACAACTGAGAATGCAAAGTCTGGCCTCGTGTGTGAGAGATAGATCAACTTTCCCACTAGTCTTTGATACTGCCCTTTATCCACTAGTACACCCAAGCATGCGCACTAGTCTCTGTAGGTTTACACCCAAGCATGCCAGTCTCAGTGAGCTAATCTAAGATGTACTTTCCTTGGTATATAACAATCCCTGCCTTAGATCGAGCAACCTCCACGCCTAGGAAATATTTGAGAGCGCCAAGATCTGTAATTTCAAACTCAGTAGCAAGTAATTTTTTGAGTTTGATAATTTCCTCTGAGTCATCTCCAGTTATAATGATGTCGTCAACGTAGACAATAAGAATAGTAATTCTACCTTTCGATGAGGATTTCACAAATAAGGAATGATCTGTCTGGCATTCATTGTATCCGTTTGAGACTACTATTTTGGAAATTTTGTCAAACCAAGCACGAGATGATTGTTTTGGCCTATACAATGACTTCTTCAGTTTGCGCACTTGATGGCTATTTGAGGAGTTTTCTAAACCTGGAGGCATTTCCGTGTAAACATCTTCTTCAAGATCTTCATTCAAAAAGGCATTTTTGATGTCTAGCTGGTACAAGGGCCAATCTTTATTTACTGCTAGTGACAGCAGTACTCAAACCGTGTTTAACTTGGCAACAGGTGCAAAGGTTTCCTAATAATCGATTCCATATGACTGAGTAAAGTCCTTTACCACCAGCCCGACTTTAAATCCCTCGATACTTCCATCTGCTTTATACTTAATTGTAAGTATCCACTTGCAGCCCTCTACAAGAGTCCAAATTCCATTGCTATCTAGAGCCCTGATTTCTTCCTCGATAGCCTTCTTCCATGCTGGATATTTCAAAGCTTCTTGAATGGAATTTGGTATCTGTATACTCTCAAGAGCTGAAATATATGTTTTATATGATGGCAGCAATTTCCCATATACTACATATTCCTCAATAGGATGGTTTGTACATGTTCGAACACCTTTTCTTTGAGCAATAGGCAAATCAAAATCATCAAAAACAAGAACAAGAGACTCACGAGTTGAAGAATCCATACCAGTGTGAAATTTTGAAGCAAGAGGCTATGGTTCAAGTTCTTGGTAATCTCTTTTTTGAGTGTCATTCTCTAGATTTTTAGTAGGTCGTCTCCTCCTAGAATAGAGACGAAGTTCCTGATGATATGCATCAAGTTGAGGTTGAGTACACTCATGGAATTGAGACTCAAATGGTGTGTCGTTTGGTCCTGATATGGAATTGAGATTCAGATTTTGAGGACTCAAAAGAGGGTAATGGTGTCGGATTGACACTTTAGAGTGAAATATAAACCGATTGAGTGTCTTGAAGAATGTCCCAAAGCTGAAATTCCCTAGAGTTCTCCCCCTGAATTTCGGATTTGGAAAAATAAGATTGGTGTTCAAAAAAGGTAACATCCATGGAATTGTACATCTTTCGAGTAACATGTGAATAACACTTGTACCCTTTTTTATTAGAAGAATATCCTAGGAAAATGCATTTTACTGATTTGGGATCAAGTTTGATTCAATGTTGTTGGTGTATGTGAACAAATGTTGAACAACCAAAGACTCCAAGTGGAAGATCAGAAGAAAATGATTTAGCATGAGGGAAGGCTTTTAGGAGTACTTCAAGAGGTCTTTGAAATTTTAACACTTGACTAGGCATTCTATTGATGAGATATGTGGCAGTAAGGATGGCTTCACCCAAAAAGTGTTTAGGTACATGATTACTAAACATGAGTGATCTAGCTACCTCAAGTAAGTGTCTATTTTTTCTCTCGACTATCCTATTTTGCTGAGGGGTGTCAACACAAGAACTCACATGAATAATTCCTTGTGTTATGAAATAGGAACCCAAGACTGATGTAAAATACTCCCTGCCATTATCGGTCTTAAGAATCTGAATTTTGCTTTTAAACTGGATGTGAATCATGGAATAAAAAGACTTCAAGATTCCCCCAATTTCAAAATTTTCTTTCACAAGGAATACCCAAGTGGTTCTAGTATGATTGTCTATGAAAGATATGAACCAACGAGCCCCATTAATATTTTTCACTTGTGAGGGTCCCCAAATGTCACTATGAATTATAGAGAATGGATGTGAAGGCTTATATTGAATGCTAGGATAAAATGACGTGTGTTTTGCAAGTTGACATATTTCACAATGGAAAATTTTTGAATTTTTATGGATGAACAAATGAGGAAGCAATTTTTCAAGGTATGCAAAATTTGGGTGACCAAGGTGGAAGTGCCATAACATGACTTATTCTCATTTAAAACAAAAATAAAATTAGAGAAAGAGTTAGAAACAGACTCGGAAACACATTTAGCCACACAGTTCAAGTCACAAGTGAGTTTACTAATTGAAATCAAATTGCAATCTAATTCTGGAACATAAAGGAAAGATGAGAGAAGAAGGTCCTTTGTCTATTGATCCAATTCCTGCCACTTTTGAGAGTGATCCATCTGCTATTCATACTGTAGAGGGGCTTGAATATGGATTGAACTTGTGGAAGATATTGATGTCTCCAGTCATATGATCATAAGCTCCAGAATCAACTATCCATGGTCTTAATTTTCTGGTTGCTGCAATATGAGCAGAGGTAAATCTACCTTGATGTACTAGCATGCTGGTATTCTGTTAGATAGTGGGTTTAGAGCCTAACTCTGATACCATGTTAATTTTGGTGAAGGAATCTCTTATTTCATCAAGAAAATACAGCCTAATACTTATATTAGGTTGGCTGGCATTCCAGTCCATTATTCTAGGAAAGATAATAGACAAACCCACAAAGTTAGGAATCTTAATAAACTGGGAAAGCAACTAAGTAGGAATCAATGAATGCTACTTTATTTCTTAGGAAACTAAATAATAAATCCTAATCTACCAGATTACAGCTTATGAACAATTTCCTAATATATACAAACTAATTCAGCTCCTTTCTACATAAATTAATACCTTAGTTACAATTTTATAGAGTAATATACAATTAATTAATACCTGAGATAAAATTTTAGCACATTCAGACATGGTAGACAATTCCCTTCTCTGAGATGCAGCATCAAACCGAGCTAACAATCTGTTCTCCAGTTCTACAGAGATTATGCAAAAAGATAAAAGCAAATGGGAGACTTGATAAACTTGTCGTGACAAGGTAGGTGAAGCCATTTATAACGACCTTTTTCTCTTTTAGATAAAATTTTTCATCAAAATACACACACAATCTAGTAAAAGTCACTCATTCACTCCTTTATCATTCTCATAGATCAAAAGGGTTCATACCAGAAGAGTGTGATAAAACAGTTACCATACCATTGCAGTACTCCTGAAGATTAGCAACTGCAACTTCCAATCCTCTGCTCGCAGTTGCACCTCCCACAACTGATGGCATAGCCTTTGAAATATCCTCCTCAGCGAATGATCCTAAATCAACAAAAGAATATAGAAGGTAAAAAGTTGTTCATGAAGTAGTAAAAGGCATAAAAAAGCATATTCCAAAAGTAGTATACGGAAATAAGTTCCCTAAGCTAAAATATGTTACAATTTGCCAGTTAAAATTTTGAAACAATTCTTTAGAATAACAAATTCATTATATCACTTTAAATCACTCCTTTTAATTACACATCTGGTAGTCAAAAAACTTGTGTATTTTGTACAATAACTAAAGCATTACAAAAGTAATGTCATCTTACGCAATTTCTGTGCAATTGATGCAGCCTCAGCGACACGGCTGTCATTAGAAAATAGAGGTGAAAGTTCCATCAGACTGCCTGGGTTTCTATTAAACTCCATGAGGTACTGCAAGTGAGAAAATGATAAGGTATTAAAACAGTTTAATCAATATATAGGACACAAAATACACCAACAGTACCTTTATGAGTTCTATGGCTTGACTAGCAGTTTCACGCTGAGCATCTGCACTCTGACAACCAAAATAAAAAACAAATAAATAAATAAATGAATTTAGGAAATGCTATCTAATTTAGCAAAATGAAAAAACCAACTAGTAGTAGCTGGAATAATGAATAAACTTACCTGCAAATGGTCTCCTACTTTAGCAGCAGTCTGCCCAACACTTGAAATACGCGAATCCAATCTCGCAAAGCTGTTGAACAAGCCATCTACACCTTTTTCCAGCTGGAGAAAAAGAAGTAAAACTAACCATAAGATCCAAACTCATATTAGGTTCACATTCACCTAAGAACTTGTAATTGAAAGATCTGAATAAATTTTTCTGATTGTTCACTCAATGCCATGCTGTTATAGTTCAAGTCAAGGTAAAAATGTGAAGTAGGGTGTTTTGAAACAAAAACAACAAGCATTTACTGTTAAGAACAGGCTTTTTCTATTCCGTCTTATTCATAAGAAATTACATAAATATTTATACACATAGTAAGCCTAACTTAGGAAACTCTATACTAGGAAACAGACTAACTCTAGGGATGCTGTCTAAAAAAAACAGCCTTAAAGTTAGGGATAGTAATCAGTAAAATATTTACAGAATCCTATCTGATACACTTAAATATTCCTTAATTAGTAAACTGTAGTCTGACACTCCCCCTCAAGCTGGGAAGTGGATATCATCCATTCTCAGCTTGCTTACTAGTTTTTGAAACAACTTTCTAGACAACCCTTTGGTAAGTATATCTGCTAGTTGACCATCAGTGGACACAAATGGAGTGCAAATTAAGCCACTGTCCAGTTTTTCCTTTATAAAATGTCTGTCAACCTCAACGTGCTTCGTACGATCATGTTGAACTGGATTATGTGCAATATTGATAGCAGACTTATTATCACAATACAACTTCATTGGACCTTCCCACTTGATCTTCAAATCTTCCAAAATAATTTTTAGCCATAATAGCTCACAAATTCCAAGAGCCATCGCCCTAAATTCAGCTTCTGCACTAGATCTAGCCACAACATTCTGTTTTTTACTCCTCCAAGTCACAAGATTGCCTCCTAGGAAAGTGCAATAGCCTGAGGTTGATCTTCTATCAACCATAGACCCTGCATAATCTGCATCAGTATAGGCTTCAAGGGTTAAATTCTCCCCCTTTTTAAATAGGATTCCTTTACATGGCGTGCCCTTTAAGTATTGTAGAATTTGATACACAGCTCTAAGATATGATTCTTTGGGGTTGTGCATAAACTGACTTACAACACCGACTGCATAGGCAATATCCGGTCTAGTATGAGACAAGTAAATGAGCTTCCCCACAAGTCTTTGATATGAACTTTTATCAACTGCTGCATCTTCTAGTGTATCTCCAAGTCTGTGATTCACCTCTATGGGTGTGTCTACTGGTTTACATCCCAACTTGCCTGTCTCTGTCAACAAATCAACTATGTATTTTTGCTGAGATATGAAAATTCCTTCCCGAGAGTGTGCCACTTCAATACCAAGGAAATATTTTAACTTTCCGAGTTCTTTGACTTCAAATTCTTTTACTAGGCATTTCTTTAAATTCTCCATTCCTTCCAGGTCATCACCAGTCACTATAATGTCATCTACATAGACTAATAAAGCAGTCACTCCCCCTGAAGATGAGTGTTTTACAAACAGAGTGTGATCTCCTTGACTCTGTTTATACCCCAACTTGAGCATTACTTTGGTAAATCTTCCAAACCAAGCCCTTAGGGACTGTTTTAGTCCGTACAAAGCCTTTTTTAGTCTGCAAACTACCTGTCCTGTATTTGGACCGAATCCTGGTGGAACATCCATATAGACTTCCTCCTCAAGATCACCATGTAAAAAGGCGTTTTTAATGTCAAATTGCTGTAATTTCCAGCCTCGGTTGGCAGCTAGTGACAACAACACTCTCACAGTGTTCATCTTTGCAACAGGGGCAAATGTCTCAAGGTAGTCTACTCCATACATTTGAGTGTACCCTTTAGCAACCAATCTTGCTTTGTACCTCTCCAAAGAACCATCTGATTTATACTTCATTGTGTACACCCAGCGACATCCCACTGGTTTCTTTCCTCTCGGTAATTTCACCAAGTCCCATGTCTTATTTTTTTCAAGAGCTTCCATTTCAACCTTCATGGCATTTTTCCAATTCTCATCTTCTAATGCCTCGGATACTGTTTTGGGAATGGAGATAGAATTTAGGCTAGTAAGAAAGGCTTTGTCGTTATGGGACAAATTTTTGTAAGACAAAAATAAGTACAAGGGATGTTTTGTACAGGCTCTAATCCCTTTTCTAATAGCAATGGAAAATTCATCTAAATTTTTAGTAGTTTCAGTAGTAGGTTCAGCAATTACCTCAGGTTGTATAGGAGGAGAAGATGATTGAACTTGCACCGGTGCCTTCTTCCTTGAGTAAACCAGTAAAGGACGAGTAGTGTCCTGAATCCCTCTTTGTGATTTGGGTGTATTAGGCTCTGTTTCAGGTTGCTGGACAGAAGCTGGAATGTGAGTGTTTGGTTGCTGGACGAGAGCTGGAATGTGAGTGTTTGGTTGCTGGACAGGAGTTGGAATGTGAGTGTTTGGTTGCTGACAGTAGCTGGAATGTCAAGAAGAAAGAATTCTCTGTCCTTATCTTCTGTGAATAAGATCTCCCCCTGAAGATAAGGACGAGTAAAGAAATTCTCTTGTTCTGCAAAAGTAACATCCGCTGATACATAAAATTTTTTTGTGACTGGATGATAGCATTTGTACCCCTTTTGAGTGGAAGAATAACCGAGAAAGACACACTTGACAGCTCGTGGATCAAATTTTCCTCTATTTTGAGAATGTACATGTACAAAGGCAACACAACCAAATATTTTGGGAGGAAGACTACTTGAAGTACTAAAATCAGGAAAGAATTTTGCTAGAACTTGCATAGGACTTTGAGATTCAAGGACTTTTGTAGGCAATCTATTTATCATATTAGTAGCAGTTAAAACAGCCTCCCCCAGTATTGTTTAGGGACATTTTTTTGGAACAAGAGGGCTCTTGTAATAGCTAAAATGTGACCATTTTTTCTTTTGGCAACACCATTTTGTTGGGGTGTGCTAACACAAGATGACTCATGTATAATGCCTCTTTCTTGGAAATATGGTGAGAGAAACTGATTGAAATAGTCCTTGGCATTGTCTGACCTAAACCTTTTTATTTCAGCTCCAAATTGTGTTTTGATCATGTTGTAAAAGGTTGGAAAGACAGACCTTACATCAGATTTCTGTTTTAAAAGAAATATCCAAGACACACGGGTACAATCATCAATAAAGAATACAAACCACCGAGCCCCAGAAATATTTGAAATAGTGGATGGTCCCCAAACATCACTATGAATAAGAGTAAAAGGAGCGGATGTTCTTTTATTGCTTACCGGAAAAGAGGTACGTTTATGATTTGCAAGTTCACAAACATCACAATGGAATTTTTCAACAGTTAATCCTTTGAACAATGAAGGAAACATAATTTTAAGGACTCTAAACGATGGATGACCAAGGCGGAGGTGATGGAGCCAAATTTGGTTTTTATTGGTTTTAATAGATTCGGATATGAAAGATAATGGTGAGGAATTCAGAGCACTAACTTCTCCACTGGATTCCTCAAGATAGTATAGGCCATTTACTTCCTTAGCATGTCCAATCATCCTCCTCGTATTCTGTTCCTGAAAAAGACATCGATTGTGATAGAAAACCACACTACAGTTAGAGTCTTTGGTAATTCTTTGGATGGATAGAAGATTGGTAAATAGTTTTGGAACATGAAGGACATTTTTAAGAGTAAGGGTTTTGTTTATAACAATATCACCCTGACCAGCCACTGTGATCACAGAACCATCGGCTACAGTTATCTTTCTACTATTAGGACAATGTGTATATGAAACAAATTTTTGTGAGGAGTGGGTCATGTGGTCTATAGCTCCTGAGTCAATGACCCAAGAACTTTTTGTGGGTATATCTGAGATTTTAGAATTTTGAGAAGAGGATATACCTGAAAAAACCAAACCACTAGTACCTATTGAAGGAGATTTTTCCAATGATCCCAGCAGATTCTTCAACTTCTCAATTTCTTCTTTACTAAACTCAACAGATGATTCTTGAGAATTCCCTTCTCCAGTGTTGCTGGTTTTAACAGTTTCAGCCATGTTTCTTTTGAACAAATTCTACAGGCTTGAGGGTTGATCGGGAATGAGAAGTTGCCAGACAAAGAAAAAAATCCCAGAATTTGAGCTAAAAAAACGGCTCGGATACCATGTTAAGAACAGGCTTTTTCTATTCCGTCTTATTCATAAGAAATTACATAAATATTTATACACATAGTAAGCCTAACTTAGGAAACTCTATACTAGGAAACAGACTAACTCTAGGGATGCTGTCTAAAAAAAACAGCCTTAAAGTTAGGGATAGTAATCAGTAAAATATTTACAGAATCCTATCTGATACACTTAAATATTCCTTAACTAGTAAACTGTAATCTGACATTTACCTTAATATTCACTATTTCTTCTCCTCTTATGGTCTTCATACACAGAGGGAAAAATTAACAAAAAAATAGAGGTGTTGAAATTCATCTTTTTTTCTTAATTTTCTTCAAAAAAGAAAGGAGCTTTAAATATCCAAAGGATAAATACTTTTTAAAACAATTTCAGGCATGAAAGAAATAGTTCTTTCTTTGACATTTTTACTTGATGATTTATTTAAAAGAAAGAGTACGAAGGAATTCTGCAGACTAACCTCAGTTAGTGTCTTCCGATGCTTATCATCTTGTGTAGAAACCTCTTTCTTGAGATTGGAGAGTTTTCCATCAATCTTCAACCCATATCACAAACATTAAAACATTAATATGAATCCTACAGATTTCATCAAAACCCATATTACAGAACAGACCTGCTTGCGAAGATCGACCAACTCTTTACAAGAGTTCTTGAACAGCAATAATAGAGCATCTACTTCTGGAAATAGAGATGCAGAGAGTCCTTGTGCAAATTTTGTTGCATCAGAAGAGGTACGGGTATGTCCATTTGGCAGCACATCAGTTCCACCAATACCATGTCCTTCTGCTGAATCTGCTGAATCTTCTTGGAAAGACGGCAGGAGCTCATTAACCAAGTTGCCAAATAATGCATCAAATGAAAAATCGCCCTGCCAATTGACTTCCAATCTTAAACTTATCCAAAGAATTTAATGAGCAAAACAAAAGAGGCTCTGACAATTTTTAATTCATAATATTGAATCATTTTGTGGTTTGATTCATTACCTTAAAGTCATCAATGTTCAGGATGAGTGGGAGATTGCTTACAGAAGAAGATTTTGACCTCTCTTTCATCTATAATTGACACAGATTAAATAAAAAATATTAAGCTAACATTGCAATTAATGTTCTCATCAATAAGCAAAACAGAAGCAAAAGCGTAATTTTTGAGATAACAAAAGAAACAATAATAAAAGCATGCAAGGAAAATGAGATCAATTTAACCTATCCTAGCCCATTATGAAAGAAATAAATAAAGTTTAAGTGAGGAGAAAGCAGTAACTAACTACTTCACTATCTCTAATTTGAGCAAGTATTTTAATTTCTTTAGAAACCAAAAATAAAATACTCTATTTGGTTGTCCTCCACTTTCCCGGAATCCAAATAGAAACAAATGGAAATATGAAACTAACCTTCAATTCAACACTTTGTTACAATTAAGTTAATTTGAAACTAATTAGCATTCAAATGCAAGGTTAAGCATTTCCCAAAAAAACTTGCAGGGTTAAGCACAGATACTCTTTCTGAAACAGTTCATTGAAACATTGCAAAATTACAAGAATTACCCATGCAACAACAAATCTAGGAACATAAATGAGAAGAAAGAATTTTTTTTCCATCTCATGGAACAAGAAAATGGAGAATGATAACCTCAATATCAGTTGAAGAAGCAAAATCTGGATTTGACAAGACTGGAGATGTCAGAAGAGTTTCGACTGATATCAAACAGAATCAATAAATTAGCGTGTCAGAACAACTGCTCTAAGAAATCAGGGGAGGGAGCATCAAAAGCAAAGTAAAGCTATCAAGCCTAGACTCGTAATGTAAATAACAAAGCTATTAAATCTGGACTCAGGATGTGAATTGCAATTCTTCTTTCTTTGTTGAAGAACACAACAGCAGCAGAATCAAACCAAAATGTTGAAATAGGATACTGCTGCTGCCATCATAATGCCTGTTATGTTTCATACATGATCTATTTTTAATTTTTTGGGCGAGTAAATGTGAGATTTCAGTGTCACTGTTTATAATTTATCTGCATAGTTTTAAGGGAATGGATATGATGAATTGACAATAGAAAAGAATGGAACATGTTGAACATGACACTTGGAGAGTTCCAAAAAAAAAAGTAATATCTAGAATTTACCTTCAATCCAGATCGCCTATCTGCAAACTGATCATCATCAATTTTTTTTCTTTTAGAAACTGTTTCCTGCCCTGCAGGACAGCATCTTTCTTTGCATAAGATAGGAATAACATAACCCCATTCTTGACAACCCAAAATAGATATTATCAAGAACAGGCATCGTACAAGGATTGTTCTTTTTATTTTATTTGATACATGTTTATTTTCTTTATTTTTGGGTGGCGGACCTCTGCCAACTATAATTCCTTTGACTTGAAGAGGCATTCATGTCTATAATCTACTGCACGTTTCTAAGTCAAAATACAAAGAGAAAAACGCATTGTAAGTGTATGACTCTTTTCCTATTAACTTTCGCAGGTCGATGGTCGGAAGAAATTGGCAGTGGCTTAAAGGAGGGTTTGTACTTTGTAGTAGTTATGAAGCATAAATGATTTCAACTTCAAAACGAAATTCAAGAATACTTAGCCAAACAGCTTCATATCCCAATCGTACGATTTCTTTCCATGGAATACATTTTCTCAAACACCAAAGAACACATAAATGCTACAAATTGCCAGCATGAAAAAAGTTGTAGCCAATAGATAACTAAAACTGAAACGAACTAAGCCAAGGAATCACTAAATCCCGAAATGGATTCAAAGGAAAGTTGAAAGGCATTAGAAGGAAGATTACCAAGGCTTGAGTGAACTTTTAGCAATCCGATCAGCTGAAAAAGAAAAAGAAAGAAAGTGAGGAGGGAAAGATCGAATTACAACGGAAATATAAAGAAAAAAAGAAAATAACATTAAAGAAAATATGGAAAAAAAAAGACTGGTTATTTTTTATATATCATTCCTTAAAAAAAAAGAAGGTAACTCTTGATTGTTGCAAATCCAATTACAAGAAACTATCATTTCAAGCAAAAGCAAGAGAGGAGCGCAAATACTAACGTTTCCGATGGTAAGTCCGGATATAGTGGGACTGCAGCAAAGAGTCCTGAGAGGAAGGTAGTTTCAGAGAAAAGAGATCTGATATGTGATACAATGACGGAGAAGAAAGAAAATCAAAATGGAGCGAAAATAAGGGAAGCCAATAACTGTGCCGTTTAAAGCTTCAAGGAATATTTCTTATATAAAATATATTTATTTAAAAAAGTGATACTATTTAAATTAATTGTTTTTAAATAAATTAAAGAAAAAATTAGATATTTTTTTTTTGAGGAGAAGTTAATTAAATAATATTACAGTAAGCACACTCACTAGCAACCCTCCTTTATAATAATTATCGCCCTTTAACGAGTAGCCTTTTATTTTCAAAATATTAAGTTGAGGTGGATAAGATTTTTAATAAATCTTTTAATTTTTTTAAAATACATAAGGTTAAACTGATGTACTTACTCATGCGGTACATAAATCAGTTTATTTCATATTAATATGCTAGACTTTATGTTATAATATATTATATATAAGTTAAATTCTAGCATTACGATTTAATTTTTAAAATATTAAAAAGCATATGTCACTAGAAGATTGAAATTATACAGGTAAAATTATTATAGAGAAGTTAAATTATATTTTTTTTATTAAAAAATAATAAATTAATCTTTATATATTAGATTAAAGAGTAAATTAGTCATATTATTAAAAATTTCATTCATTTCTATAGTTAAAAATTTGTCTTTGTACGTCATCATAAGCATCATGAGGACATGTGAACTTTACATATTAATATCTAATTATTCCCTCAATCAAACCAACACATGGATAAAATCTTTAACAAAAAGAAGTAATTTGTTCTCTAACTAATGTATAATAATTAATTTATTTATTTTTGAAATAGCTAAGATAAAATATAACTTAACTTTTAATACAACAATATTCATGATATTTTTATTAAATGATACATATTTTGTATATAAAAACAAATATAAAAAAATTGTAAACAAAACCATTAAAAGCAAATAATTATTAAAAAAACATAAAATAAATCAGTAAAAGTGTAAGGGTAAATGCTACTGTATTAAAAGAGAGTAAATAATTAACTCTTCTATTGGTTGAACTTATGATATGCAAAATAAAAGCAAGTCGTTAGTTAATTCTGACTCATTAAAAAGAATTAATTCATCCCTCTACCATCTCAAATAAAATAATCATGATTGGTCAGAAAAGTTAGAAAGGAAAATTGATGAGAAGACTATGAAATATGGGTCAAATTTAGCTATAGCGAACTTTGTTGTATTTTTCCTTTGTCAAATTAACAGTTCATAGATTTAATTTCTTCAAAATTTCTTTTTGCATTTTAATAAATTAAAATTCATGCCACGTGAACCCAATCTTATCCTAAATTTCTCAATCCTATAAATAAATATAATACAATGATAACTAATCTAAAAACTTTTTTTTAGTAAAAATCTAGAAAAATTACACATATTTAAAAGTCGTTATTTTTAGATTTTTTATTTAAAAAAAAGTAAGATTGAGAGTTATTTAAAGATTAAATTTGAAATTAATGTTAAATGGAAAATATGATTTGATAAAATAAAATTTAAATTATGATACAATTTTTTTGAAAGTAAATTATTTTATTTTATATTTTAAAATAATTCCCAATCATTTTAAATGTAATCAAATTTTAACTTGAAATGTTTAAAAATTAATATAATATTAAAAGGAATAAAAAAAATTTGTAGACCAGAAGTGTCATTTTATATATTTTATTTTTTATAGAGAATACATCAACTGGTTTTTGTTATGAATCATCAAATGGGTTTAAAAATAGTTAAATCTTATATTTACAATTTTTGCGTACAATATCTATATTATATATAAAGTGTTTAATTTGTTAGTGTTGCAACTTAATTTGGTATTAATTTAATTGTAAAATTATTAAAATATTTTTGCTTTAAAAGGTAATTAATATTATTATAAGGGTATTTTTATATTTTCATACTTTTATTTATCTTTAAATAAAATAACTGAAAAATATTATCCAAGAATCAAACATAATATCAACAATTTCATATAAAAAAAACCAGTTACCACTCAACTATTAATCATTTATTCATTTATTTTTATAAATCTATTTTTTAATATAAAATATTTTTGTTCATCTCCATCATAAGTGTATTAATATCTATGTAATAATTATCTGATTTATTAAAATTATTTTTTTACATGTAATTTTGTTATTATGTTATACCTTAATCTAATCTATTAAAACAACATACTACAAACCTAATCATAGTTTGAATTCAATATTAGATATTTAAAGTAACATTGTAAAACTAACCTTCGGTTGTTCATATTGACTGATGAACGATTCTTGGCAAAGGCAGATAGTGTTGCAGTTATAGACCTAAAAGGACAATGATATATGGTAAATAAGGAACTGTTATTTATTTATTTCCTATTTTAAATAGAATTTTATAATTATATATATAATCAATCATCTCTATAAAAGTCATCCACTATAATAATATTTTGTTATAACAATCAAGTTTTTAGAATAACCATTTTTTTATGTTTTATTTTAATTTTTTATAACAATTTTTCACTTATAATAACAACATTCATAGTTATAAAATACGTTCTTTATTAAATTAGTTCTCTATAACAACATATGATCTAAAAGTAAAATTATAGTTATTTCATATAAGCAAACCTATTAATTATCATTTATTAAATGAAAATTATGTTAATTAATATATTATTTCAATCAAATGATTGAATGAAAATAATATTCAAATGGGTGGAATTAAATATATCAATTTAAAAGTCACAAAAAAATGATATCAATTTAATAAACTATTAAGTTCCCTAATTAGATATGTTAATTACTAAGAATTTAGAACATCATAAACTTATAAATTGATTACTTGAATTTAGTACCTCATGACAAATTAATTAATTTAATTTGATAACTCATATTGATTAATTGAGCTTGTTAGATTTATGAACTTTATAATTAACCATATGAAAGAATGTGAAAAAAAAAGGATGCATAAAAGTAATAATGCATGCATATATTGTAACACCTCATACCCAACCTGATTGTCAGATCCAAGTTATAAGGTGCTACATTTGTTGCCAAAGCAACTACGGTCAAATTACATTCAATTACAAACTATTAAACATTCCAATGTAATAAAAACAAGTGAATAAAATGATGCATAATCATTTTTGGGTTTTATACGGGCTTACGAAAGTTTAGTACCATCCTAAGATTGAATAGGGATCAAAACGTAAGGTTTTCAAAACTTTTCAAGTGAATGTTGCGACTTCTTGGGTTTGATGTCGCGACATTGAAGGCTGTAGACAACCTCCTAACCGTGTACGGGGTGTTACAGGCTTTATAACATGATCTCTATACACATTCGGCTACCCGTCATAGGTATAAACTAATCACCTCAATATATAATTCAAGTAGAATCATTATATCACCGTTTATTTGTTATGCTTATATGTCATGACTTAATCAAATCATAAACTAAGTTTCATTACTCGAAGACTTACCTCGGATGTTGTCGAACGATTTCAACGGCTATTCAATCACTTTTTCCTTTCCCTTATCTAACTTTGATCCTCTAAGCTCTTGAGCTAAATCAAACAATTTACTCCCCAATCAAACACAATCATACGTCATTCATATACATTTTAGAACCAATTCATTTGAATCAATTTACTACTTATACATCAAAATTTCCAATACAAAGTATTTAGCACCTATGCACTTAAATCGGATTTGCAAACACTCATAGACCATGTCCGAATGCCATTTAAACACAAGTCAACAAAATTTCATGATTTCAAATCAAACTCTTAACAAGAATGCACTATGCTGAACCCTTAGATGATTAACATCTAATTTAGACAATTTAGAACACCTAAACGGCACTTGTTCAAACATTAAACAACTACATGTTCGGCCATTACCATAGGTGCATTAGAAATCTATACTATCAATAAGCTCAACTCCTTAGGTCCTAATCGGTACACTAAGACCATCTTAACTTATTTCTCATCTTGTTAACAAAGACATAGTAAAGCAAATCTTTATACACAATTATTATCAATTCATCCATCCACTAGGGACTTAGCCTAACGTTCAATAACAAACTCCTCATTTATCAATTACATATTTGGCAAGAACATGGTAACTTATACTACATCAATTTTAAGTACATAAATTACTCAAACATAATCAAATTCACATTCGGTCTTGGTACATAATAAGGTAGCCGATTCTTTTCCCTTAGCACCCAATGCTCACATATGCTCATTTGTATAGTTCAAACACTCATCTACCATTGTTCATCTAAATTTATCATGAAACAACAACCATCACCCTTATTAATTACCATAGCCGAAAGCCCTACTCATTCCCACAATAAAAAATTCAACATGGGTTACTAAAATAACTTGATACCTCATTCAAGATTAACCAAAATTTCAAGAATTAACATAACTTCTTACCTTAATGCTAACTTAAGATGACCGAATGCCTTTCTCCCATCTTCCTCTTTACATTCGGCCAAGAAGAAAGAAACTCAAGCTCTGTTTTCATCACCCTTCATTTCCTTATTTCAATTACTTTTTCCTTTTTTATTTATTTATGTTATAAAATATAAAGCTACTAACTAATAATTAATACATATTGCATGTATATAACCCATCATGGCCGGCCACTACTTGTCATAGGTGGAAATTTGACATGCAAACCCATTATTTTCATAACATGCACTAATAGATCCTTATAGATTAACCTATCACATTTCAAAAGTGTCACACATAAGTCCTATTAACTAAATTCACATGCAATTGACTAAATCAAAGCTTAAAACTTTCACACACTCATATTCACATATTTTAGACAATAAATATTATACTCAAATACTTCGGTGACTCGGTTTAGCGGTCCCGAAACCACTTTCTGACTAGGGTCAATTTAGGGCTGTCACAACTCTCCCCCACTTAAGAAATTTTCGTCCCCAAAAATCTTACCGGTAAATAGGTTTGGGTATCGTTCTTTCATAGAGTTCTCGGTTTCCCAAGTAGCTTCTTCGATCCCGTGTTTGAGCCATAACACCTTTACTAACGGAACCCTCTTGTTTCGCAACTCTTTCACTTCACGAGCTAGGATGCGAATCGGTTCTTCTTCATAACTCATATCGGCTTGAATTTCAACCTCGGAGGGATTTATTATGTGCGAAGGATCAGATCTGTAACGTCGAAGCATTGAGACATGAAAAACGTTGTGAATCTTCTCGAGGTCAGGGGGTAAAATCAATCTATATGCCACTAGGCCAACTCGTTCGGATATTTCATATGGCCCTATGAACCTCAGACTCAGTTTGCCCTTACGGCCAAATCTGAGTATCTTTTTCCAAGGTGAAACTTTAAGAAACACTTTGTCTCCCACCTGATACTCAATATCTCTTCGTTTTAAATCCGCGTACGACTTCTGACGATCTGATGCTGCCTTCAGACTTTCACGAATTATTTTTACTTTCTGCTTAGCATCTTTAATCAAATCAACTCCGAAAATTTTACTTTCATCGAGCTCGGTCCAAAACAATGGTGTACGGCATTTATGACCGTACAAAGCCTCGTAAGGCGCCATCTTAGTACTTGATTGAAAACTATTGTTGTAAGTGAATTCAATCAAAGGTAAATACCGCTCCCATGAACCACTAAACTCAAGGATGCAACATCTCAACATATCCTTAAGTATCTGAATTATCTGCTCGGATTGACCATCAGTTTGTGGATGAAAGGCGGTGTTAAAATCCAACTTGGTACCCAAAGCTTCTTGCAATTTCTTCCAAAATCGAGAGGTGAACCTCGGATCTCTATCCGACACAATAGAAATAGGTACCCCGTGTAATCTTACAATCTGAGAAACATACAATTCAGCTAGTTTATCCAATGAAAAATCCGTACGTACGGGGATAAAGTGAGCCGACTTAGTCAGTCTATCAACAACAACCCAAATCGCATCTTTCTTACTTGCCGACAATGGCAACCCAGATACAAAATCCATTGTGACTCGATCCCATTTCCATTCAGGTATCATGATCGGCTGAAGTAAACCTATAGGTACTTGATGTTCCGCTTTCACTTGTTGACATATTAAACACCTCGAAACAAAATCGGAAATGTCTCGTTTCATACCATGCCACCAAAATTGACGTCTCAGATCGTTGTACATTTTCGTACTCCCTGGGTGAATTGACATTCGGCTACAATGAGCTTCGTTCAGAATCATTGAAATAAGTTTTGAATTTCTTGGAACACACAAACGACTTCTGAACCTCAAACAATCGTCATCATCAATTTGGAACTCTGATTCCATATTCGAAACGCATTCAGCCCGTTTTGCAACCAATTCATCATCGACTTTCTGAGCTTCACGAATTTGGTGAATCAACAATGGTTTGGCCTTTAATTCTGCTACTAACACATTGTCGGATAGAACAGACAGGTGTACATTCATCGCTCGTAAAGCAAACAGTGATTTACGACTTAAAGCATCCGCAACCACATTAGCCTTTCCCGGGTGATAGTCAATGACAAGCTCATAATCTTTTAAAAACTCGAGCCAACGTCTTTGTCGCAGATTCAAGTCTCTTTGAGTCATCAAATATTTGAGACTTTTGTGATCCGAATATACATGACACTTCTCACCAAATAAGTAATGTCGCCATATTTTCAAAGCGAATACGATGACAGCTAGTTCGAGATCATAGGTTGGATAATTTTTCTCATGTGGCTTCAATTGTCTCGACGCATAAGCTACAACTCGACCTTCTTGCATCAATACACAACCCAACCCAAGTAAGGATGCGTCACTGTAAATGACAAACTCTTTGCCTGATTCAGGCTGCACTAGCACTGGAGCTTCAGTCAAGTAAGTTTTTAGTTGATCGAAACTTTTTTGACATTTTTCTGACCATTCGAACTTAACATCTTTCTGAAGTAGCTTCGTCATTGGTGTGGCTATCATCGAGAAACCCTTTACAAACCGTCTGTAGTAACCGGCAAGTCCCAAAAAGCTCCGAACCTCAGTAATATTTCTCGAGGGCTTCCAGTTAAGTATGGCTAAAATTTTGCTCGGATCAACTCGAATACCCGATGCAGATACCACATGTCCCAAAAAGCTAACTTCTCTCAACCAGAACTCACATTTACTGAACTTAGCATATAACTGCTTATCCCGTAAAACCTACAACACTAACCCCAGGTGTTCAGCATGATCGGTTTCATTTCTCAAATAGACCAAAATATCATCAATAAACACAACTACAAACCGATCCAAAAAAGGTCTGAAGATCTGATTCATCAAATCCATAAATACCGCTGGGGCATTAGTGAGCCCAAACGGCATCATTAAGAACTCGTAGTGACCGTATCTCGTTCTGAAAGCAGTTTTGGGTATATCCGAATCCTGAATTTGCAACTGATAATAACCCGATCTTAAATCTATCTTTGAAAACACTAAGGCTCCCTTTAGTTGATCAAACAAATCATCAATACGCGGTAACGGATATTTATTCTTTATTGTCACTTTATTCAGCTGACGATAGTCGATGCACAACCTCATGGTTCCGTCCTTCTTTTTCACAAACAATACTGGTGTACCCCAAGGCGAGAAACTCGGTCAAGCGAAACCTCTATCCATCAACTCTTGCAACTGAGTTTTTAATTCTTTCAATTCCATTGGTGCCATACGATACGGAGCTATCGAAATCGGTGTAGTCCCAGGTACAAGTTCGATGCCAAACTCTACTTCCCGAACAGGTGGTAACCCCGGTAATTCTTTGGGAAAACATCCGGATATTCACAAACCACTTGTACCGATTCAAGTCTCTTTTCTGACTCTTTATTATCAAGTACGTATGCAAGGTACGCTTCACACCCATTTCTCACATATTTTTGAGCTAACATCGAGGATATTATTGTTGGCAATCCATTCAAAACAGTAGACTCAACTCGGATTATCTCATTATTTGCACACCTCAAATCAATAGTCTTACTTTTGCAATTCACAACTACATCATGTACGCTCAACCAATCCAACCCGAGAATAATATCAAATTCATCAAACGGTAAAAGCATCAAGTCAGCCGGAAAATAGGAGCCTCGGATTATTAAGGGGCATTTCTTACACACCTTGTCGACAAGCACATAACGACCCAAGGGATTCGACACTCGAATTACGAACTTAGTAGACTCAACAGGTAAAGTCTTACTGGATATCAAGGTCTCACATATATAAGAATGAGTAGAACCAGGGTCAATCAAAGCAATCACATTAGTATCAAAGAGAGTGAAAGTACCGGTAATAACATCTGGCGAGGAAGCATCCTCGCGTGCCCGTATAGCATAAGCTCTAGCAGGAGCGCGAGCCTCAGATCTGGTGGTAACATCTCTAGATCCTCTCTGACCGCCACTAGCATTCCCCGCATTTTTAGATGGTCTACCTCGAGCAGTAGTAGCACCCGATTTCCCACTCTGATTTACATTCTGTTCAGACAATCTCGGGCAATCTTTAATAAAGTGGTCAACTGATCCGCACTTGTAACAGGAGCGGTCATGGAATCTACAACTCCCCGAATGCCATTTACTACAATACTGGCACTCTGTTCTGCCTTGACGATCATTTCTAACACTGGAGACCGAAGTAACTCGTATACTCACAGGGGGTCAATCACGGTCTCGTCTAGAAAAGCCCGACGTGTCTCTAGATTGGCCTAAATCATCTCTAAATTTCTTCGATGTCTGTTGAAAGGGCTTTTCCGAAGATCTCTTATGAAACTCCTTTGCTCCCATATTAGCTTTTCTTTTCTCCTTACTGAGCTCTTCGGCTTTGCAAGCTCGCTCGACAAGTACCACAAATTATCTGATTTCTAAAATGCCAACATACAGCTTTATATCATCGTTCAGTCCATCTTCGAAACGTTTACACATCACAGCTTCTGAAGAAATGCATTCTCGCGGTACCGGCTAAGCCTTACAAACTTTCGTTCATAATCAGTAACCGACATGGAACCTTGTTTAAGTTCAAGAAATTCTTTTCGTTTTTGATCAATGAATCTTTGGCTGATATACTTTTTCGAAACTCGGTTTGGAAAAACTCCCAAGTTACTTGCTCTCTGGGCACAACAGAAATCAACGTATTCCACCAATAGTAGGCAGAATCACGTAGCAAGGAGATCGTACACTTTAGGCATTCATCGGGTGTGCAAGATAGTTCATCAAGTACCCGAATAGTGTTGTCCAACCAAAATTTAGCTTGCTCGGCATCGTCGCTGTCTGTAGCTTTAAATTCAGTAGCCCCGTGTTTTTGGATTCTATCAACTGGGGACTTATTTAACCTTATCTGGTCAGTTACCGGAGGTATCGCAGGTGCAGGGGTTGTATTAGTCGGGAATAGGGGTTGTGGAACAGCCGTATTAGTTCGAATGTATTGGTTGAACCAATTATTCATCACGCTATAAAAAGCCTGTCTAGCTTCATCATTCTGATTACTAGCAATAGGTTGAGAGTCCACCGGCGCTGTCCCTTGTGCGGGAGCAGGCGCTACACTCTCAAGATCATCAACTACCGCTCGGTTGGGATCGGGATCCATTACTATAAATAAACACATTTTTAACTGTCAGAAATCGCCACACTATCAAATCAACACACAATGGCATGTATAGCTAGACCCGAACGTATTACGGTAGTCCTAGAATCGACTAAACCGTAGCTCTGATACCAATAAAATTGTACTGCCCCGCACCCGAGACCGTTTCCGGAGTCGAACACGAGGTGTTAATGAACTTAATTCATTTATTTACACAGTTCATTTTAAAATTTCCAGACAAGTTGGCTAACTGCGTCACTGTCACCTTAAAAATCATATCTCGAGTTCCAGAACTCGAAAACTGATTTCGTAAATTTTTCCTGAAACTAGACTCATATATCCATCTACATATTTTTTTCTAGAATTTTTGGTTGGGCCAATTAGTACAGTTTATTATTTAAAGTCTCCCCTGTTTCAGGGTTCAACTACTCTGACCTTCATGCATTACGACTTAGATATCTCCCTGTACAGGGCTTCAATACATATTCTGTTTGTTTCTAATGAAACTAGACTCAAAAAGGAATCTGTACATATAAAGCATGACTTCTAATTATTTCTGGTTAATTTATGGTAAATTTCCAAAGTCAGAACAGGGGATCCAGTAACCGTTCTGGCCTTGTTTCACGAAAACTTAAACATCTCATAAAATACGGCTCATATGGTCATTTCGCTTCTTCCATATGAAAATAGACTCATCGAGTTTCGATTACATAATTTATTAATTATTTAATTACATTCCTACTATTTTTAGTAAATTTTCAAACTCACATCACTGCTGCTGTCAGCATCTATTTTAAGGTAAATTTAACCTATTTCATAGTTTCCATGATTCAACTAGCCATTGGACATACATAGCACCAAATATGATCGTGATTAACCATTCCGACGGCTAATCATTGCCAAGCATTTCCACACCTCTCAATAACCATATATATACAAAATGATTTTAATACTATGCTCAAAATATTTAAGCCATTTTCGCATGGTTATCCGAATATATACACATTACCAAAGGTACTTGATTAACAACAAAGGTTAGTCCTATACATGCCATTATCAACGTTTAACTAAAAGAGTACCAAAAGGGCTTAGATAGTGTGGACGACTTCGACTTCGACAATCCCGAGTCCGATAGCTGACGAACAAAATCTATAAAATAGAGAATCAAAGAAACAGAATAAGCATTTAATGCTTAGTAAGTTTTGAGTAATGAAATTAGTTACGACTAAAGTATAACGTTCATATGGCTAAATGAATAATTTCATATATGCATATTCTCAAAATCATACTTACTCCACGCTTCAATCAATATATTCATACACAAGGTATCAAACCTAACTAAAGGCTGAAAGTTCGTTAATCAATTGAGCGAATACTATTTAATTGGAATCGACTTTTCCGAAGCATATACGAAACATACCTTATCGTTTGGATTTTATGAGCGTGTTAATTGAAATTATTACAGCAAGGTCGCTCACTTCCAAACCCAAGTACCTTCGGGATTTAGCCGGATATAGCAACTCGCACAAATGCCTTCGGGTCTTAGCCCAGATATAGTCACTAGCACAAATGCCTTCGGGACTTAGCCCGGATATAGTCACTAGCACAAATGCCTTCGGGACTTAGCCTGGATATAGTCACTAGCACAAATGTCAATAAATCATGACACATCCATATTTCATTTTCATTACTAAAGCTCAAACACAAGACACTTATCAAACCTTACGAATTTCGGCTCAATAGCCACATACAAAGAGCATGATTTTGATTGGCTTTGTGGCAGCCCTAAAGCGACCCTAGTAGGAAAGCGGTTTCGAGACCGCTAAACCGAGTCACCAAATTATTTGAATATGATATTTATTGTCTAAAATAAATGTGTGAAAATTTTAAGCTTCGATTTAGTAAATTGCATGTGAATTTAGTCAATAGGACTTATGTGTGACATTTTTGAAATGTGATAGATCAAAACATAAGGACTTATTAGTGCATGTTGAAAAAGGGGAGACTTGCATGTCAATTTTCCCCCCATCTAGTAGTGGCCGGCAATGACATTAGGGTGGACAAAGGGTGATGGGCAAAACATGTCATAGACATGTTGTGTTGGTGCATCATGGGAGGAAACAATAAAATAAAGTTAGTAATAAAGAAATGGAAAAAAGAAAGAAGGTGTGTGATTGTTTCTCCCCCTCCCCATTTCCGTGAATGTAAGAAAGAAAACAAAAAAAAAGTGTCCATCTTTTTTTTTCATTTCTCTTGGCCGAATGTTCTAAGAAGAAAGGAAACAAGTTGTGTTATTTGGTTCTTCTTGGCCGAATTGAGAGGAGGAAGGAAGGAGTGAAGCAATTGGTCATCTTAGGTCGATATTAAGGTAAGGAAGTTGATACTAGTTCTTGAAATCCTAGTTGATTTTGAGTGAGATATCAAGTTATTGTTGGTAACCCATGTTGAAATTGTGATTTTGGAATAAGTAAGGTTTTCGGCTATGGAGATTAATAAGGGTGATGGTTGTGTTTCATGCTAAATCTAGATGAACAATGGTAGTTGCTTACATCTTGATGATTATGAGTTTCTTTCTTAATTCTACCTTAGATCCATGAAGTATATTTTTATTTGGTGTTGTTGGAAGTATCGGCCATGGTATATCCATAAGTGTGATTTATGCTTATTGCATGGTAGGTAAGATTTATGTTTTGGATATATGTTTAAATTTGGTTATAATCAAATTTGTGATTCGCCTCTTGCACATATATATATATGATTGCACATGATGTATTGGTATGACCTATATATTATCTCAAGGTGTATACTTACACATGATGGTGCTTCGGTTATGGAGTAGATGATGGATGCGTATTGAGTTATAATATGTAATGCATTAGTTAGTAAAATGTATGCCATTTATGTGTGGTATTAAGTATATAATCGGCCTCAACATAGACATGCATATTCGGCCATAGGAAGAAGATTGGTGTTGCATGTATTCGGTTAGAGGCAAGCATATCGATGCTTTTGTCTTGGCTTAGAAAATTCGGCCAAGGGGGAATATTAGCTAAAATGTTGAGTTTGATTCATGATTCCATATATATATGTTACTCTAATGCCTAAAGTATATATGGGCTAAGTACCTTGAGGTTTTCTTTTGATGTTCGAATGAATTGTATTAAATTGCTTGATGTGATTAAAAATGCATATGACCATTGTGTAGTTGAGCTAGAAGGTGGCCATATGACCAATAAAACTCCTTGTCATATTCGGCCATAAGCTAGCATAATGAGACTTTAATAAGTTAAATTTGTTTGAATTAGCTCAAGAGCTTAGAGGACCACAGTTGGATAAGGGAAAGGAAAAAGTTATCGAATAGCCGCTGAAAACGTTCGACCACATCCAAGGTAAGTTCTTGAGTAATAGAGCTTAAATTATGATTTGATTAGATCATGTTTTAAGCAAATCAAAATCATGCTCTTTGTGTGTGGCTATTGAGCCGAAATTGCAAGAGTGATAAGTGTCTTGTGTTTGAGTTTTGCTAATGAAAATGAAATACGAATGTGTCATGATTTATTGTTAAATGTGCATGGTTATTCGAATGATGTCCGGGCCAAGTCCCGAAGGCTTTGTGCTAAGTGACCATATCCGGACTAAGATCCGAAGGCATTTGTGCGAGTTACTAATTCCGGGCTAAGCCCGAAGGCATTGGTGCGAGTTACTAAATTCGGGTTAAGTCCCGAAGGCATTTGTGAGAGTTACTATAACCGGGCTATGTCCCGAAGGCATTTGAACAAGTAGCTATATCCGGTTAAATTCTGAAGGTACGTGATTCGGGAATGAATGATCTTGCTGTAAAAATTTCAGTTAATACGCTTGTAACATCCCAACATTGAGGTATGTTTCGTATGTGCTTTGAATTAGTTGAGCCCTTACAAATAAGTATTCGCTCAGTTGATAAATGAGCTACCGGCCTTTGGCTAAGTTGATCTTTGTGTATGAATAAAAGGGTTGGTAATGTGAAGTAAGTATGATATTGAAAATTTGTGCATATGAAATTATCCGTTTAGCTACATGAATGCTATACTTTGGTTGTGTCTAAATTCTTTGCTCAAAACTTACTAAGCATTTAATGCTTACTCCGTTTCTTTGATTCTCTGTTTTATAGATTTTGGTTCTTCAGCTATCGGACTCGGGATTTTGAAGTTGAAGTCGCCCACACTATCAAAGCTCCTTTTGGTATACTTTTGGTTGAACTTTGAAATGGCATGTATAGGACTACCCTTTTGTTGTTGGTCATGTACCCTTCGGTTTTGTGTAAATTTGGATAGCCATGCGAAAATGGCTTAAATATACTTTGATCATAGCTTTATAATCGTTTTGTATGCTGTCCGTCGAGAGGTATGGAAATATTGGTAACGGTTAGCCATGGGAATGGTTATTCATGATCAGTTTTGGAATTTGTATGACAAACTCTAGTGGATCCATGGAGGATCATGAAATAGGTAAAGTTTACCTTAAAAATAGATGCTGGCAGCAGCAGTGATGTGGATGTGAAAAATCACTAAAAATAGTAGGAATGGAATTAAATAGTGAATAAATTATGTAATCGAACCTTGATGAATCTATTTTCATAGGAAAGTAACGAAACGTTCATATGAAAAGTATATTATGAGATGTTAAAGTTTTCGTGAGACAGGGCCAGAACGGTTTCTGGATCCCCTGATCTGACTTTGGAAATTCATTATAAATTAATCATACACATTTAGAAGTCATGCCATATATGTATAGATTCCTATTTGAGTCTAGTTTCTATAGAAACAAACGGAATCAGTATTGAATCCCTTTACAGGGAGATATCCAAGTCATAATGCGCAAAGGTCAGTGTAGTCGATCCCTGTAACATGGGAGACTTTTACTAATAAAATGTACTAATTGGCCCGACCAAAAATTCTAGAAAAAAATTGTAGATGAATATATGAGCCTAGTTTTAGGGAAAAATCACAAAACTGATTTTAGAGTTGTGAAACTCAAGAAATGATTTTTAAGGTGAAAGTGACGCAGTTAGCCAGCTTGCCTGGAAAATTTAAAATGGATTGTGCAAAGAAGTGATTTAAGTCTGCAAACCCCTCGTGTCCGACTCCGGCGACGGACTCAGGTACGGGGTGTTACAGGCTTTATAACATGATCTCTATACACATTCGGCTACCCATCATAGGTATAAACTAATCACCTCAATATATAATTCAAGTAGAATCATTATATCACCGTTTATTTGTTATGCTTATATGTCATGACCTAATCAAATCATAACCTAAGTTTCATTACTCGAAGACTTACCTCGGATGTTGTCGAACGATTTCAACGGCTATTCAATCACTTTTTCCTTTCCCTTATCTAACTTTGATCCTCTAAGCTCTTGAGCTAAATCAAACAATTTACTCCCCAATCAAACACAATCATACGTCATTCATATACATTTTAGAACCAATTCATTTGAATCAATTTACTACTTATACATCAAAATTTCCAATACAAAGTATTTAGCACCTATGCACTTAAACCGGATTTGCAAACACTCATAGACCATGCCCGAATGCCATTTAAACACAAGTCAACAAAACTTCATGATTTCAAATCAAACTCTTAACAAGAATGCACAATGCCGAACCCTTAGATGATTAACATCTAATTTAGACAATTTAGAACACCTAAACGGCACTTGTTCAAACATTAAACAACTACATGTTCAGCCATTACCATAGGTGCATTAGAAATCTATACTATCAATAAGCTCAACTCCTTAGGTCCTAATCGGTACACTAAGACCATCTTAACTCATTTCTCATCTTGTTAACAAAGACGTAGTAAAGCAAATCTTTATACACAATTATTATCAATTCATCCATCCACTAGGGACTTAGCCTAACGTTCAATAACAAACTCCTCATTTATCAATTACATATTCGGCAAGAACATGGTAACTTATACTACATCAATTTTAAGTACATAAATTACTCAAACATAATCAAATTCACATTCAGTCTTGGTACATAATAAGGTAGCCGATTCTTTTCCCTTAGCACCCAATGCTCACATATGCTCATTTGTATAGTTCAAACACTCATCTACCATTGTTCATCTAAATTTATCATGAAACAACAACCATCACCCTTATTAATTACCATAGCTGAAAGCCCTACTCATTCCCACAATAAAAAATTCAACATGGGTTACTAAAATAACTTGATACCTCATTCAAGATTAACCAAAATTTCAAGAATTAACATAACTTCTTACCTTAATGCTAACTTAAGATGACCGAATGCCTTTCTCCCATCTTCCTCTTTACATTCGGCCAAGAAGAAAGAAACTCAAGCTCTGTTTTCATCACCCTTCATTTCCTTATTTCAATTACTTTTTCCTTTTTTATTTATTTATGTTATAAAATATAAAGCTACTAACTAATAATTAATACATATTGCATGTATATAACCCATCATGGCCGGCCACTACTTGTCATAGGTGGAAATTTGACATGCAAACCCATTATTTTCATAACATGCACTAATAGATCCTTATAGATTAACCTATCACATTTCAAAAGTGTCACACATAAGTCCTATTAACTAAATTCACATGCAATTGACTAAATCGAAGCTTAAAACTTTCACACACTCATATTCACATATTTTAGACAATAAATATTATACTCAAATACTTCGGTGACTCGGTTTAGCGGTCCCGAAACCACTTTCCGACTAGGGTCAATTTAGGGCTGTCACAACTACCTTTTGAAGAACCATTCAACCGAATTTGGATTTATCCAATTAATGGTCTTTGTTCTAGATTATTCTAGGATATCCATGACCGAATTTTACTTATTTTTTAAGCATTGTTCTATGTCCATTCAGCTGCCTACCTTTAGCTTATAAATAGCTATTATTTTTATTTGTAAAAGTTTGTTGAACTTTGATTATTGTTTCTTGTTAATGAAACTATTTGGTGAGATACTTTTCTCCCTAATTTCGTTGAAGACTTGCTGGCTTATCTAGGAAGCCTAGTGGCGTCAACCTGTTTTTCATCTATCCCGAACTTATCATTATTCATAGTATGACATTCGAAACTATACCAAGGTTCCTACTTTGCTAAGTAGTGGGTCAAGGTTTACCTTCTTTCATCCGATCACCTTAAAAGCCTATAATCAATTGGGTCAATACTCTCTAGTAGTGGTTCGTGCTTTCTTTTGAGTTCCTTCTTTTCATTCTTTTATTTACTTTAAATCGAACCTTTAATATTCATATTTTAAACCCTACCTTTGAACCCCTTAAATAGCTTCCGCATTATTTACTTAAAAACATCCGCCTCAGGATGAGTCGAGTCGTATGTGAGATGCCCGATCGTTTACGAAGAAGTATCGTTCGATTTGTTCAAAAGGATGTTTTTAAGTAAATAATGCGGAAGCTATTCAAGGGGTTCAAAGGTAGGGTTTAAAATATGAATATTAAGGGTTCGGTTTAAAGTAAATAAAAGAAGGAAAAGAAGGAACTCAAAAGTAAGCACCAACCAATACTAGAGAGTATTAACCCAATTGCTTATAGGCTTTTAAGGTGATCAGATGAAAGAAGGTTAACCTCGACCCACTACTTAGCAAAGTAGGAACCTTGTTATAGTTTCGAACGCCACACTATGAATAATGATAAGTTCGGGATAGATGAAAAATAGGTTGACGCCACTAGGCTTCCTAGATAAGCCAACAAGTCTTCAACAAAATTAGGGAGAAAAGTATCTCACCAAATAGTTTCTTTAACAAGAAACAATAATCATAGTTCAACAACCTTTTACAAATAAAAATAATAACTATTTTTAAGCTAAAGGTAGGTAGCCGAATGGACATAGAACAATGCTTAAAAACTGAGTAAAATTCGGTCATGAATATCCTAGAATAATCGAGAACAAAAACCATTAATTGGATAAGTCCAAATTCAGCTTAATGGTTCTTTAAAAGGCAGCTTCATAGTTAAGGAAAATGATGTGAATGAACGAACACCAATGGGCGGATGAATGAAGAAAATCCAATGGACATACAATGTGAAACCCGAATATGAGTAGACAACTAAGTTTGAATGCTTTGAAAAGCTTCTTGGAGAGTGGAACGTTTAGCCTTGAAGAAAGGAGGAAGATCAACCAACATGTCCTTTAATGCTTTGTCCATTGGTCTCCACGAAAAGGCATATGGGAAAGGGGAATTCAGTAGCTATTAATGTTGTCCATACAAGCTTCCTAGACAACTTATTTAAGCCGTCCATGCATACAAGATGCATGCTCACATTTGCCATTAATTCCTCCCATGCATGCAACCTTACTTTAATGCCTTGTCTTGACCATACAACAACATCCTCTTAAATGCCGTTCATGCTCCAACACTCATTAAATTCATTTCTTGCCATGAACATGCTGAACAGCTCCTTAAATTCGTTCCATGCTTACCCCAACATCTCATTAATTCAGTCAACAATCATGCACCATAAATTTGGCTGGACAAAGTAGCAACATGAATTAAATTCGGTCAAGACATTAAACCAGCAACTCATTAAATCCGTCCCAAGCTCCAACACTCATTGAATTCGGCTTCTTTAATGCTGATTTATTCATATGCCTAAAACCAATTTCATGAAGCAAATTAATTCATGTTAAACACATTAAATTCAGCACATTAATAACATGTCTAAACAAGGACATATTTATGACTCACGTTTAATGCTAGGACAACCATTAAATTCGGCTTAAACAAATAAATAGCAGCAACTAATTAATTTGTCCTAAACTTGACATATTAAATTCATGTCCTAAACTAAGACATATTAAAACTTTATTTAATTATGTACTGATTTGACAAATTAAAATGAGCTGATTATTTTAAGCTAACTAAATAAACTTAATTATTTCAGCAAATTAGAATGCATGGAAATTAAATAATTTTGAATCAAGCTCAATAAACTTACGTCAAACCAAAATTAAACTGGTAACAAGCTGAATTGAGCTAGACGGAGCTCGGGGAGCTGGAAACGAGCTAGGATCAGCTTGCCAATAGTGTAATGCTCGGCTTGGTAAGCTTGACCAAAGTAGTTCGCAGGGCTAGTTCGTATCACCTATTAACCTGACTTAGCCTCGAACAGATACTCGGATTGTCACACTCGAATCTTTGATCAAAACTTGGCCATATTGGATTAGAGATCCTGAGTTACTTTATATGTTTCAATTTGATCCTATGGCATCCTATCTATACTGAATTGAAAATTTGGGGGCTGAACTGGGCATTAGTGATGATTGTCAAGTTATTTGAGAGAATTGTTGGGGAATAAAGGCTCGCTTCTAATACTTTATATTAATTTGGGTTAGTGCTTGCATGGAAAGTGATCAACTATCAATAAGAGAGTGGCTATATAAAGGGAGAAGGAAATCTATGAATGAAAATGTTTTACTTACCTTCTTCCAAACTCTTCTCAACTATTATGGTTGTTTCTGAATGAGAGTAAGAGAAATGAAGGAATCGAGTTGCATTTTGGTGAAGAATAGTAGATTAGCTTAATCAAGTGTGGAACTCGTGAACTGGAAGGAGGAAATAAACCAAGCGATAAGGGAATAGCTAAGCTAGTATAGGTACTATGGCTCTGAGTAATCGTTGATGAGTTCCTAAAATTTAAACTTCAATGTTTTTCTTACTTGTTTTAGTGTTGTGTTGTTTGTGTTATAATTGATTTCGTGTTCTGCTGATGATGAGGGGTTTCTCTATTGCGAGATTTAATCATTTTCACGAAATTAAGAATGCAAACATTAAAATTTCTTAACGAGATTTTTATACGACACTACTAACATACCGTAGACATTAAAATAATAATAAAATAAATATTTACTCGTTGGATTTGTGGTCCTAAAACCACTGTTCTGATTTCACTAAAAACGGGCTATTACAACTAGCTTCCCAAGATGTCAAAGTAACAATAGAACGACATAAAGCTGTATGAAGGTGGCGTCTCGCGTTATGAAAGGGATGTGGCATGATACAAGGACAATGTGCTACGCAAGTTCATCGGGGATATTTTCGTCTGTGCAATCAAACTTATTTGAAGACCTAGGATGTGCCAAATAATAGAAAACCTTCCATTGGTCGAAATCTCTACTTAACAGTAATCCAAACACCTCACCGTATCAGCGAGTCCTAATCCTTACTTCTCGTCTTTACTTTTTTCAAACACCACACTCACGAGGTGTTTGATGACCTTTATGGTAACTTTCCTGATTCCCCACCAAAGGATCCTTAGGTAATACCTTCTTTGGCGGACTTCTATTACCTGATCAGCACTTTGTAACAACCTGATTTAGACCCTTATCGGAACAGTGGTTTCAGGACCACAATACGAGTTAGAAAAATATTTAAAAATTATTTTCTGTTTTTATCTTGGGTGAATTTATGTCTGTGAAATTTTCGTGATTAAATTTTGTCATTTAGGTGTCCGATTAAATAAAAAGACTTAATCGCATAAATCAAAATTTGATGGTTTTAAGTATAAGGGTCAAATTGATGTTGGCTTATTGAATGAGAGGCTTTAAGTTGTAAATAGGCCATTATTAAAATGGGTGGACCGTAATGGACAATTTTAAGTGAAAATATAATGTTTTAAACTAAGGTTAAAAAAGTAAAATAATGTTAAGTTATTATATATCATATAACATAAAAATAAATTAAGTTATGTTCATATATTATCATCCACCAAAACCATAAATAAGAAAGAAAAAGAAAAAGAACTAGGGTTCGACCATCTTGCAAGCTAAATTCAAGGTTCGTTCTTTGTCAGTTTTTGATAATTTCTACGTTTTTGAGATCGTTGCTTTGAGTACTTCAAAACCCAAGATTTAATTTTTTATTTTGATGAATATTTTGAGTTGTGCCATTGTTGATAGCTTGTAATTTTTGTTGTTTGATGATGAAAATGAAAGATATGTTTTAGATTAACATATTTTGTATTGGAGTTTTTGATGATTTTGAGTATCTAGGACTTAATTGTAAAAAATAATAATTTGAGGGAATAAAATGTCAAAATGATAAAATATATGGACTTGTAAGAGCATGGGTATTATTTGGTCTAACATGGGTGTTGTGAAATTTTGTGTATTTTGTGTTTTGTGCAATAGGGACTAAATTGTAAAAATTGTAAATGTTAGGGGTAAAATGGTAATTTACCTATTTATGTGTTTTTGGAATAAATTGAATGAAAATATGTTTGAATGAGCTTAATTTGAATATGTTTAGATCAAGAACCAAAGAAATCAAATTTGGATCAGGGAAAAACGAAAGTTGTCGACTAGTTGCCCGATTCCGTTTTGTATCGTCCGAGGTAAGTTTATAACCAAACAGATGTTTTTATTGATAGTATAATGTTACAATTACATGCTGTTAGGAAATGTTATAATTGAATTTTTCTAAGGCCGAATATGTTAAATTTGGCTATGACATTTCCGAGTTCGATCCGATCGAGATACGACGTCCGAAAGCCCCGTATGAACCTTAGGAATAGCTAGGATAGATATTTCATGACATAGGATTCCAATATATGTGTGCAAATAAGTCAATTGCATCGATTTGTGATTCTAATATTTGTTAGCGAGTAAGACCCTGTTTGGGATAGTGACATCGATATGTGGCTACATGTAAGACCACGTCTGGGACGTTGTCATTGTACAATTTATATGATTATTTGAGTGTCCTATCCGATTTCGAATGGTTCATTGGGTAAAGGTAATTGTGTACGGATTGTGTAATAGGAATTAAATGACCAGGTATGAGTTAGTTTGATTATCAATAAAAAGAAGGTAAGTGTATTTGGTCTATTGTACATTATCAAATGAATGTTAACTTTGTGTATGTGTATTTATGTGTAATAGGTCAAATGATTAGCATATGTACATGGGATTATATTATGAATGTGTGAACGAGGTACTTATTGATCATTCGATTTTTTAGGGTTACATAATGTTTTGTTAATTTTGATTATATAACATTCGGTTTAAGTATGATACCTTTGTATACAAATGTACATGATATTGTTAGTTGAATCCATGTGCTTATGCGAATGAGTATGCATATGTATTTAATTGTATAGTGATGTTATAACCTAGGAAGTTGATTTCACATTTGGTTAATGTGGTTGTGAAAGCACTCGGTTATATAGAAATGTGCATGGAATTGCTATCATTTATTTCACTTGTGAATTTGAAGCTAAATAGGTTTTGATTATACCTTTCGGCTTAGCTTGAAAGAAATGATTAAATCTTAAAATTATCTATTTGTTTTAAACTTACTAAGCCTTGTTAGCTTACTCATGTATTTGATTCTTTGTTTTATAGATTTCTTTGGAGTCAAGCTACAAGCTCGGGAATTTGTCAGCCAAGTTCATCACACTATCAACCGTTTTGACATCTTATTAGCTAATCTTAAATTATGGCATGTATAGGCTGAAACATATTTTGGGATGTTGATTTTGGTTATGTAACTAAGGCCATACGAAAATGGCTTGTTACTTGTGTTTGGTTTTGGTTTCATATGTGCTTAGTTTTGCTATCTATGATTTTGGCTCGACATATGTTATATTTCTTGATCATGGTTTGGTATGTGGTAAGTATTCTATGCGATGATAATGGCTTTATATTTTAGGTTGAATTCGGTTTGGGATTGAATTATTGTCTAGGCCTTTTGATAAATATATTATGTGTTAAAGGTTGAATAAAATTATGTTTAGATATGTGTTTATATTATACGTGTGTATGAAATATTCGATCACCTTGATTTAGTTAAAAAAAGATTTATTTATAGTTTACTAGGGCATAGAGTGATTATATTATAGATGTTACTCGTATATATGTAAATATACGAACGGTTGGTTTTATTAAATGTACAGGTTGCTTACAATTTTTATATATATATTAAGTGTTATATGTTTGTCTCGGGTTAGCGATGATAGACATGAAGAATTAGAAAGGAAATATTAGATAAGTGTTTACAAGTTAACTGATTCGTTTGTCAAGTGATGAATATTGTATGTGTCTTGTGAATTAATGGTCAATTGTGTTATAATGTGTTTAATGCTAAAGGTGACCACCACCTTAAGGTTGATTGCATATTTTGTATATGTATATGTTAGTCTATTTAGCCATGGTGTAATATATTAAACGTTTATTCGAGAATATTTATTAAATTTTATAATATGGTTGCATGATTAGACATGAATTCTAAGAATTTGCTCTTATGTTAAATTGCGAATAGCATTAAAGATTAATAGTTAAGAAGCCAAATTATTGATTCACTTGTACTAAAGAATAAAGCATGCAAGTTCACTTTTGCCTTTTTTTTTAAGTTGTATAAGAGGTGGTTTCTATATGCTTTATGGCTTAGTAAATTTTAAATGTGTATGTAAATTAGTTACGATGTGAATAACCACATGATTAATATTTGAAGTATGTCTGACCAGGTGAATGTTAGATAATATCATGCACGTAAATATTTTGATGTTGTAAGCAATATGTTGAGGTTAGTTGCTGCAATGTTTATGCAAGATATGTGTCAATACTTGTTTTGTAACGTAAGTTGATTTTATTTTCCATTATAAATGAATTCGAATTGAATGAATGTATATATTTATGTAAATGTTTGGAATTGAGCTGTTGAACAGTAATGCCTCATAGTCCTAATTCTAGCGACGGATACAGACTAAGGGTGTTACATTTTAATTGGTATCAGAGCTACGGTTTAGTCGGTTCTAGGACTAACGTAGCGTGTGTGAGTTTAGCTATACATGCCATAATTATATACTGTGATAGTGTGATGACTTCTGACATTCGAAATGTGTTTTCATATAGTAAATGGATTCCGACAGAGCTGTAGTTGATGATGTCGAGAGTGTAGTGCCTGCTCCCGCACAAGGGACAATGCAGGCTGATTCTCAACCGACTTCGAGTAATCTAGAAAGTGTGGTTAAACAAGCCTTCTATCAAATGATGAATGACTGGTTCACTCAATATATTCAGACTAACCCGACTGCACAACAACCTCCACCCCCGATTAATCCATCTTCGATACCTGTTATACCTCAAGTAAGTGATCCGTTGCGATTGAAAAGACCACCTATCGATAAAATCAGAAAACATGGAGCTGAAGAGTTTAAAGCCACTGATGAGGATGATGTTGAGCGAGCTGAATTCTGGCTTAATAATACCATCCGTGTGTTTGATGAGCTGTCCTGTACCCCAGATGAGTGTTTGAAATGTGCCATATCTTTACTTCGAGACACAGCATATCACTAGTGGAATACTCTAGTATCAGTAGTTCCGAAAGAGCAGGTGACCTGGGAATTTTTTCAAACTGAGTTCCGTAAGAAATATATTAGCTAGAGATTTATTGACCAGAAGCGTAAAGAATTTTTGGAGCTGAAACAAGGTCGGATGACCGTGACAGAGTAAGAGCAAAAATTTGTGAGACTCAGTCGGTATGCTCGAGAGTGTGTTTCTATTGAAGCCATAATGTGTAAAAGATTTGAAGATGGGCTGAATGAAGACATTAAGCTGTTAATTGGCATACTTGAGATAAAAGAGTTCGTGGTACTGGATGAGCGGGCTTGCGAAGCTGAAGAGCTCGGAAAAGAGAAAAGAAAAGATGACTATGAAGCTAGAGATGCAGGCAAAAAAACATCCGTAAGTCATTCTAGTCGGTATCAAAGAAGTTCCAAGATGATTTTAGCTGTTCCAAAGCCACTTCAAGTTACTCTAGACGGAATCAGAATAGACCACTAGGGAGCTTGAGAGCTACCTCAGTAGCGAGTGTGAGTAATGTTAGATCAAACAACCTGAGTGTAAGCACTGTGGTAAACGACATCTTGGCAGTTGCAGCTTACATGATCAAGCCTGTTTGAAATGTGGATCGATAGATCATTATATTAGAGACTGCCCAATGTTAGCTGAAGAAAATTCGGTGCAGAATACGAGATAGGGTAACACTGCAGCTCGAGGTAGGGTAACACTGCAGCTCGAGGTAGACCACCCAGAAATACTGGTAATACGAATGGTAGTCAGAGAGGGACTAAAGATAAGATAATCAGATCTGAGGCTCGTGCACTTGCCAGAGCCTATGCTATACGTGCAAGAGAGGAGGCTTCATCCCCAGATGTTATTACTGGTACATTTACTCTTTATGATACTAATGTAATTGCATTGATTGATCCTGGTTCTACTCATTCTTATGTATGTGAGACATTAGTATTCAGCAAGACTCTACCTGTTGAGTCTACTGAGTTTGTGATTAGAGTGTCAAACCTCTTGGGCCGGTGTGTTATGGTTGATAAAGTGTGTAAAAATTGTCCCTTGATGGTTCGAAATCTGTGATTTCCGACTGATTTGATGTTGCTGCCATTTGATGAGTTCGATAATTCTAGGTATGGATTGGCTGACTTTACATGATGTTGTTGTGAACTGCAAAAGAAATACCATTGATCTACAAAGTCAGAATGATGAAATTATTCGGATTGAATCTAGTGATTTATATGGTTTGCCAGCAGTGATTTCTTCGATGTTAGCTCAGAAATATGTGAGAAAAGGGTGTGAAGCTTATTTTGCCTACGTGCTTGATAGTAAAGCGATTGAAAGAAACATTGAATCAATACCTATTGTATCTGAGTACCCAGATGTGTTTCGTTAAGAATTATCGGGTTTGCCACCTATCCGAGAAGTAGAGTTTGGTATTGAGTTAATGCCTGGGATGACTCCAATATCTATAGCTCTGTATAGAATGACACTTACATAATTAAAAGAATTGAAAGTTCAATTGCAAGAATTGACAAATAGATGTTTCGCGCGATCGAGTTTCTCTTCGTGGGGTGCACGTGTGTTGTTCATGAAAAAGAAAGACGGAACTATGAGAATGTGCATCGATTATAGATAGCTTAATAGGTGACTATAAAGAATAAGTATCCGCTGCCACAGATTGATGATCTGTTTGACCAGCTGAAAGGGGCTACAGTATTTTCGAAGATAGTTTTGAGATCAAGCTACTATCAGTTGCAAGTTAAAGATTCATATGTGCCAAAGACTACTTTCAAGACGAGGTACGGACATTATGAGTTTTTGGTTATGCCTTTCGAACTCACTAATGCACTGCTGTTTTCATGGATTTGACAAATTGGATCTTCAGACCGTATTTGGATCGGTTTGTGGTTGTGTTTATAGATGACATTTTGATCTACTCTTGTGGTGAAACTGAACATGCTGAACACTTGAGACTTGTGTTGCATACATTGCAAGATAAGCAGTTGTATGCGAAATTCAGTAAATGTGAGTTTTGGCTAAGTGAAGTTAGTTTTCTAGGCCATGTAGTATCAGCATCTGGTATTTAGGTAGATCCGAGCAAAATTTCAGCTATACTGGATTGGAAACCTCTGAAGAATGTTTCTGAAGTTTGAAGCTTTTTGGGACTTGTTGGTTATTATAGACGGTTTGTAAAAGGTTTCTCTATGATTGCTGCCCTGATGACAAAGTTATTGCAGAAAGATGTTAAGTTCGAGTGGTTGGAGAAGTGTCAGAAAAGTTTTGACCAGTTAAAGACCCTTTTGACAGAAGCTCCGGTGCTAGTTCAGCTAGAATCAGGTAAAGAATTTGTTATTTATAGTGATGCATCATTAAATGGCTTGGGCTGTATTCTAATGTAAGAAAGCAGAGTGATAGCTTATGCCTCGAGACAATTAAAGCCACATGAAAAGAACTATTCGACACATTACCTAGAATTGGCAGTCATTGTATTCGTATTGAAAATTTGGCGTCACTATCTGTTCGGTGAGAAATGCCATGTTTATTTTGATCATAAAAGCCTAAAATATTTGATGACTCAGAAAGATCTGAATTTGAGACAACGGTGATGGTTAGAATTACTAAAAGACTACGAGCTTGTGATTGATTATCACCCAAAAAGGCTAACATTGTTGCTGATGCTTTAAGACGAAAGTCATTGTTTGCTTTGCATGCAATGAATACACATTTGGCCATGTCTGATGATAGTTCGATAATCGCTGAATTGAAAGCTAGACCTGTAACATCCCGAAATAGGGCCTAGTCGAAATAGTGGTTTCAGGACCACAAATTCGACATCGAAATATTTATTTTATGGTTATTATGAGGCCTAGAATGTGATTATATGCATTTGCTAAAGTTTCATGAAGAAATTCTATGTATAAGATGTCCAATTGGAAATTAGGGACTAAATTGAATAAATTACAAAACTTGGTTTCTAGAAGCAATTTGTATGAAATTGTTTTAGATTATGAATTAGAAGGTCTTGGAGAGCAATTTGCCTAAATTCTAAATTTTTGGACAAAAATGGGCCTGCATGGATAAAATTTTAAAGAAAGGGCATAAGGGCATTTTGGTCATTAAGCATTTTAATGAAATAAAAAGAGAGAAATGGAGCAAAAATATGCTCATCTTCTTCTCATAGCTGCTGAAATTTGGAGAACACCATAACTAGGGTTTCTTCAATTTTCAAGCTTAATAGTAAGTGCTCCCGAGCCTCATTTTTCATGTTCTTTGTATTTTTGAAATCCCAGTAGCTTGATCTCTCCATTTCTACCCATATTTCATACTAGGGTTCATGTTTAAAAATTTACCCATTCATGATTTGATTGTTTTTTGATGGACTTTGGAGGAATATGAAAGATTAATGTGTGTTAAACATCTTTTTCTAGTTGATTTTCATGAGAAACCCTTATAAGGACCATTTTGCAAAAGATGTAAATGTGTGGTAGAAATGAGAAAATAATAGATAATGTGGGCTATCATAAGAAGGAAAAATGTTTGGCTAGGCTTGGGTAAGATAGAAAGTGCATGTGTTTCATTTTTCGAGCCTAGAGACTAAATCGTAAAAATATGAAAAGTTAGGGGCAAAACGGTCATTTGGACCAGGGGTAGATATTAAACTTGAAATGCATAATGTAGTGTATTAATGAGTTAATTTTTCTATTCTAGACTCCGAGGAATAAATTTCGGAAGTCAATCGTGGTAAACGCAAGGTTTTAGAATAACTGAAACACAATCCCGAAAAGAATACCAGGTAAGTTCGGATAACTTAAAGTAAACCCCTAATATACATAATTGTATGATTTATGAATGCATGAGATTTGAATTTATTGATGGTATGAAAATGCATGAAATGCACCTTTGGTAATGACTTGTTGATAACTGTCTCGGTTGAGGTTAAAAAGGGAATTTGATGGATAAACCATGTGTTACATGTGAATTGAGATCCTGCATGTGTTGCATTAAGGATTTAGCCCAGACGGGTAATCCGTGATCTCAAATATGGAAAGGAATCGAGCCTGGGCAGGTGTTCCTTGAATGATCAAGCCTCCTGAAGAATATGTGTGCATTATGGATTTAGCCCGGACGGGTAATCTGATTAGGGTCTGAATTTAGCCTGGACTGGTAATTCAGATCCGAACTCATTAGGGGTGTTTGTCACTATAAGGGATTTAGCCTGGACTGGTAACCCCGACATCACCTTATGAGTTCTTGATATGGAGGATTTAGCCTGGACTGGTAATCCTGCCATGGGATGTGAGGTTCGCGGGCGTGCATATATGTGAAATGATCATTCATAAGAATTGACGGATAATGGGTACTCCATCAAGATTTCCTAGAAACTCAACGGGATAATATGATGTATGTTAACAAGATGATGAATGATGAGCTCATCTATATAAATTACATGATGCTTTGTTATGTGACTAACTCATTGATTGAGTGCATGTGATAGGAAATCATTTCATAATTGCTAAGAAAAATTTTCTGAGAAGCCCAAGGTTAATCGAACGTGCCTGTATTTGTCCCGCATTGCTTTCCGATATGTTATAGGTCTTGAAGGCCTATAAAAGGGACAAGATGTTCATGATTGAAAGGTTTTAAATTCAAATGAAATTTTGTGATCCAAGTTAGTACACTGAAAGTGTAAAGTTCTGGTAATGCCTTGAGCCCTGTCCCGGTGTTGGATTAGGGCTAGGGGTGTTACATTTATTGGTATCAGAGTTATAGTTTAGTCGGTTCTAGGACTACCGTAGAGGATGTTAAAGTTCGCTATACATGCCATTATTCGAGTGTTGATAGTGTGACATCTCCTAATTGTTTAAATTGTTTTGAATATAGTAAATGTCTTCCAATCAAGCACAAGATGAGTTCGAGGGAGCCGAGAGCCATGCTCCAGCTTCCGTACAGCGAGCTTTATGTAGTAGGAGAGAAGGTTGATGTCAGAAGGCCAAGAAGAGGCCCGAGTTACCTTCTTTGATATGATGGATGAATGGTTTGGGGATTATTTAATAAGTCGCCCCAATATACCGAGACCTCCCCCGCCTCCTAACCAAACTGATGAGGATGTGCCACGAGGTATGGCACCGATGAGAATCAGTAAAGCCCCAGTAGATAAAATTAGGAAGTATGGGGCTGAGGAATTCAGAGCGAAAGTTGATGATGATGCTGAAAGAGCTGAGTTCTGGCTCGAGAATACTACGCGGGTGTTAGATGATTTGTCATGCACACCCGAGGAATGTTTGAAGTGTGCTGTTCCCTTTTGAAGGATACTGCATACAATTAGTGGAAAATCGTATCCTCGGTAGTGCCGAAGGAAATATTACTTGGGATTTCTTCCAATCAGAGTTTAGGAAGAAATATATTAGCCAACGGTTTTTGGACTCGAAGCGAAAAGAGTTCCTGGAACTCAAACAAGGTAACAAGACTGTAGCGAAATATGAGAGAGAGTTTGTACGACTAAGTCAGTACGCAACTGAATGGGTCCAAACTGAATCGAAAATGTGTAAACGCTTTGAGGAAGGTCAGAATGAGGACATCAAGTTGTTGATTGGGATCTTGGAAATACGGGAGTTTGCCGCATTGGCCGATCGAGCCAAGAAAGCTGAAAAACTTAATAATTAAAGAATACAAGCTAAGAGAGAGGCTTGAGTTGCGAGCAAGAGGTCTAGCGGTAAAACACTCTCGTTCTCCACGAAGAAAGCAAAGATCCTGCATGAACGCTCCATTTCATTAGTAGGATAGTCGGGGGTAGATCAAGAACTCTAAGTGACGAGATCAAAAGTCTTCCTCCCCGATGGTGACTAGTATGGAGAGTGTAGATGATCAAAAACTGAAGTGTAAGAGCTGCAACAAATTTCATTTCGGAGAGTACCGAATGAAAAGTGGCGCATGTTTTAGATGTAGTTCTCTTGATCATTTTCTTAGAGACTGCCTGGAACGAGCTAAAAAAGATGAGGAATTATCTCTGAAGTCGAATGCTCCCATTCCACGAGGTAGGCCTCTGAGATACCCTGAGAGTGCTAGTGGCAGTCGAGTCTTTACTAAAGACACTGCAAAATCAGAATTTTGAGCCCCGGTAAGAACGTATACGATACGTGCTTGAGAGGAAGCCTCTGCTCCTGATGTTATTACGGGTACTTTCTCTCTTTTTAATACAAGTATTGTTGCTTTAATTGACCAGGGGTCAACGCATTCATATATCTGGATGAGATTGACACCCATTATGAACATATCCATTGAACCTACATAATTCATCCTTAGAGTGTCGAACCCACTAGGCAGATCAGTCCTAGTTGATAAAGTCTGTAAGAATTGTCTTTTGACAATTCAAGGTCATTATTTTCCGGCTAACCTTATGTTGTTACCATTTGATGAATTTGATGTAATACTTGGTATGGATTGTTTAGCCCTTCATGATGTAATTGTGAATTGTGGTAGTAAGTATATTAAGCTGAAATGTCCGGATGGTAAGATTCTACGGGTCGAATAAGGAGAATTGGGTTTGCCGTTGGTTGTAATCATGGCAATGGTTGCCCAGAGATATATGAGAAAAGGATATAAAGCCTACCATGCATTTGTACTGAACACTAAGGAAACAGAGCTGAAGATTGAGTTTGTGCCGATAGTATGTGAGTACCTAGATGTGTTTCCGGAGGAGTTACCCCGATTACCTTCTGAAAGGGAGATAGAGTTTGGTATTGAATTGGTGCCAGGGACGACTCCCATTTCCATTGCCCCGTACAGAATGGCACCTACTGAGCTGAAGGAGTTAAAAGCACATTTGCAAGAGCTGATGGACAAAGGATTTGCTAGGCCAAGTTTTTCACCTTGGGGTGCCCCCGTGTTGTTTGTAAAGAAGAAAGATGGTTTGATGAGGTTATGTATCGATTATCGGCAACTGAACAAGGTGACTATTAAGAATAAGTATCCTTTGCCACTGATCGATGATTTGTTTGACCAGTTGAGAGGAGCCACTGTATTCTCCAAGATAGACTTGAGGTCTGGTTATTATCAGCTGCGAGTTAAAGACTCAGATGTACCCAAGACAGCTTTTAGAATGAGGTATGGCCATTATGAATTTCTTGTCATGTCGTTTGGGCTGACGAATGCACCGACTGTATTTATGAATCTAATGAATAGGATCTTTCTACCATATTTGGATAAGTTTGTCGTTGTGTTTATTGACGACATTTTGATCTACTCCAAAGATGAGACAGAGCATGCGAAGCATCTGAGAATTGTGTTGCAGACCTTGCGGGAAAAGCAACTATATGCTAAATTTAGCAAGGGTGAGTTTTGGCTCTAGGAAGTTGGATTTTTGGGTCATATAGTTTCGGGCGAAGGCATCGAAGTTGATCCAAGTAAGATTTCTGCAATTGTTGAATGGAAATCGCTTAAAAATGTAACCGAGGTTAGAAGCTTTTTGGGCTTAGCTGGTTACTATCGAAGGTTTGTAAAAGGATTTTCCATAATAGTGACTCTGATGATGAAGTTTTTACAGAAAGACGTTAAGTTTGAATGGACAGAGAAGTGTTAGCAAAGTTTTGAGAAGTTAAAAACATTGCTGACCGAAGCTCCTGTTTTAGTTCTACCTGAACTGGGAAAAGAATTTGTGGTCTATAGTGATGCATCCTTAAATGGATTGGGGTTTGTGCTTATGCAAGATGGCAAGGTGATAGCTTATGCTTCAAGGCAATTGAAGCCTCACGAGAAGAATTATCCAACCCACAACCTAGAGCTTGCTGCTATTGTTTTTGCCTTAAAAATTTGGAGGCATTATATGTATGGCGAGACTTGCCGTATATTTACAGACTGCAAGAGTTTGAAATACTTGATGATTCAGAAAGAATTAAATTTGAGACAACGAAGATGGTTAGAATTAATTAAGGATTACGATCTGGTTATCGACTATCACCCGAGAAAGGCGAATGTGGTCGCCGATGCACTGAGTAGAAAATCCTTGTATGTCTTGAGAGCTATGGATGCTCGTTTGACCTTGCTTGATGATAGTTCAGTTTTGGCCGAGTTGGAGGCTAGGCCGACATTTCGCTAGGAAATTCATGATGCTCAGTTAAACGATGATGACTTGCAAGCAAAAAGGGATTAATGTGAGTCTGGGATTGAGTCCGATTTTCAAATTAGTCCTGATGGATGTTTGATGTTAAAAGATAGGGTTTGTATACTCAAAGACAATGAACTTAATCAGAATATTTTGCAAGAAGCACATAACAGTCGTTTGTCTGTTCACCCGGGAAGTACCAAGATGGATAATGATTTAAAGAAGATGTACTGGTGGAACGACATGAAAAGAGATGTTTCTGAATTTGTATCGAAATGCCTAGTATGTCAGCAAGTCAAAGCTGAACATCAGGTGCCTTCAGGTATGTTACAGCCTGTAATGGTCCCCGAATGGAAGTGGGATAGAATTACCATGGACTTCGTGACAGGACTACCTAAGACTCCGAAAAAGAAAGATGCCATATGGGTTACAATGGACAAATTGACAAAGTCAGCTCATTTCATCGGTAAGAACCGATTATTCCCTTGATATATTGGCCGATTTGTACATTTCTGAGATAGTAAGATTGCATGGAGTACCACTGTCGAGATTTTGGAAGAAGTTACAAGAAGCCTTGGGTACAAAGTTGAGCTTTAGTATAGCTTTTAACCCTCAGACCGATGGCCAGTCTAAGCGGATGATTCAGATTCTCGAGGACATGTTGCGATGTTGCATTCTTGAATTTCAGGTAGTTGGAAAAAATACCTGCCATTGGTAGAATTTGCCTACAATAATAGTTTCCAAACAAGTTTAAGGATGGCACCTTATGAATCCTTGTATGGTAGGAAGTGCCGAACTCCATTGTACTGGATAGAACTCAAGGAAAATCGGATTCATGGAGTTGATCTAATTAAAGAAACCGAAGAAAAATTTAAAGTGATACGGAATTGTCTAAAAGCGGCATCAGATAGGCAAAAGTCTTATGCTGATCTGAAAAGAAAAGAAATTAAATTCCAAGTTGGGGATACAGTATTTTTGAAAGTATCTCCATGGAAAAAGGTATTGAGATTTAGTCGAAAAGGTAAACTGAGTCCACAATTTATCGGACCGTACGAGATTACCGAAAGAATTGGACCGTTAGCCTATCGTTTGGCGTTGCCACCTGAACTGGAAAAGATTCATGATGCGTTCCATGTTTCCATGTTAAGGAGATACCGACCAAACCCCTCTCATGTAATTTCACTGACTGAGATTGAAATTCGACCGGACATGACCTATGGAGAGGAACCGGTTAAAATATTGGCTCGCGAAGTTAAACAGTTGAGAAATAAAGATGTGGCTCTTGTAAAAGTTTTATGGCATCGACATGGTGTTGAAGAAGCTACATGGGAGCTAGAAGAAACCTTGAGAAACCAATATCCGAATTTGTTTTCTAGTAAGACTTTCGAGGACGAAAGTCCCTAAGGGGGAGAAATGTAACATCCTGAAATAGGGCCTAGTCGGAATAGTAGTTTCGGGACCACAAATCCGACATCAAAATATTTATTTTATGGTTATTATGAGGCCTAGAATATGAGTATATGCATTTGCTAAAGTTTCATGAAGAAATTCTATGTATAAGATGTCCAATTGAAAATTAGGGACTAAATTGAATAAATTGAAAAACTTGGTTTCTAGAAGAAATTTGTATGAAATTGCTTTAGATTATGAATTAGAAGGTCTTGGAGAGCAATTTTCCAAAATTCTAAAGTTTTGGACAAAAATGGGCTTGCATGGATAAAATTTTAAAGAAAGGGCATAAGGGCTTTTGGTCATTAAGCATTTTAATGAAATAAAAAGAGAGAAATGGAGAAAAAAATGCTCATCTTCTTCCCATAGCTGCCGAAATTTGGAGGACACCATAACTAGGGTTTCTTCAATTTTCAAGCTCAATAGTAAGTGCTCCCGAGTGTTGTGTTTCATGTTTTTTGTATTTTTGAAATCCCGATAGCTTCATCTCTTCATTTCTACCCATATTTCATGCTAGGGTTCATGTTTAAAAATTTACCCATGCATGAGTTGATTGTGTTTTGATGGACTATGGAGGAATATGAAAGATTAATGTGTGTTAAACATCTTTTTCTAGTTGATTTTCATGAGAAACCCTTATAAGGACCATTTTGCAAAAGATGTAAATGTGTGGTAGAAATGAGAAAATAATAGATAATGTGGGCTATCATAAGAAGGAAAAATGTTTGGCTAGGCTTGGGTAAGATAGAAAGTGCATGTGTTTCATTTTTCGAGCCTAGAGACTAAATCGTAAAAATATGAAAAGTTAGGGGCAAAACGGTCATTTGGACCAGGGGTAGATATTAAACTTGAAATGCATAATGTAGTGTATTAATGAGTTAATTTTTCTATTCTAGACTCCGAGGAATAAATATCGGAAGTCAATCGTGGTAAACGCAAGGTTTTAGAATAACTGAAACACAATCCCGAAAAGAATACCAGGTAAGTTCGGATAACTTAAAGTAAACCCCTAATATACATAATTGTATGATTTATGAATGCATGAGATTTGAATTTATTGATGGTATGAAAATGCATGAAATGCACCTTTGGTAATGACTTGTTGATAACTGTCTCGGTTGAGGTTAAAAAGGGAATTTGATGGATAAACCATGTGTTACATGTGAATTGAGATCCTGCATGTGTTGCATTAAGGATTTAGCCCAGACGGGTAATCCGTGATCTCAAATATGGAAAGGAATCGAGCCTGGGCAGGTGTTCCTTGAATGATCAAGTCTCCTGAAGAATATGTGTGCATTATGGATTTAGCCCGGATGGGTAATCTGATTAGGGTCTGAATTTAGCCTGGACTGGTAATTCAGATCCGAACTCATTAGGGGTGTTTGTCACTATAAGGGATTTAGCCTGGACTGGTAACCCCTACATCACCTTATGAGTTCTTGATATGGAGGATTTAGCCTGGACTGGTAATCCTGCCATGGGATGTGAGGTTCGCGGGCGTGCATATATGTGAAATGATCATTCATAAGAATTGACGGATAATGGGTACTCCATCAAGATTTCCTAGAAACTCAACGGGATAATATGATGTATGTTAACAAGATGATGAATGATGAGCTCATCTATATAAATTACATGATGCTTTGTTATGTGACTAACTCATTGATTGAGTGCATGTGATAGGAAATCATTTCATAATTGCTAAGAAAAATTTTCTGAGAAGCCCAAGGTTAATCGAACATCTTTTTCTAGTTGATTTTCATGAGAAACCCTTATAAGGACCATTTTGCAAAAGATGTAAATGTGTGGTAGAAATGAGAAAATAATAGATAATGTGGGCTATCATAAGAAGGAAAAATGTTCGGCTAGGCTTGGGTAAGATAGAATGTGCATGTATTTCATTATCCGAGCTTAGGGACTAAATCGTAAAAATGTGAAAAGTTAGGGGCAAAACGGTCATTTGGACCAAGGGTAGATATTAAACTTGAAATGCATAATGTAGTGTATTAATGAGTTAATTTTGTTTTTATAGACCCCGAGGAACAAATTTTGAAAGTCAATCGTGGTAAACGCAAATTTTCGGAATAACCGAAACACATCCCGAAAAGAATACCAGGTAAGTTCGGATAACTTAAAGTAAACCCCTAATATACATAATCGTATGATTTATGAATGCATGAGATTTGCATTTATTGATGGTATGAAAATGCATGAAATGCACCTTTGGTAATGACTTGTTGATAACTATCTCGGTTGAGGTTAAAAAGGGAATTCGATGGATAAACCATGTGTTACATGTGAACTAAGATCCTGCATGTGTTGCATTAAGGATTTAGCCCGGATGGGTAATCCGTGATCTCAAATATGGAAAGGAATCTAGCTCGAACGGGTGTTCCTTGAATGATCAAGCCACCTGAAGAATATGTGTGCATTATGGATTTTGCCAAGACGGGTAATCCGATTAGGGTCTGAATTTAGCCTGGACTGGTAATTCAGATACGAACTCATTAGGGGTGTTTGTTGCTATAAGGGATTTAGCCTGGACTGGTAACCTCGACATCACCTTATGAGTTCTTGATATGAAGGATTTAGCCTGGACTGGTAATCCTGCCATGGGATGTGAGGTTCGCGGGAGTGCATATATGTGAAATGATCATGCATAAGAATTGACGGATAATGAGTACTCCATCAAGATTTCCTAGAAACTCAATGGGATAATATGATATATGTTAACAAGATGATGAATGATGAGCTCATCTATATAAATTACATGATGCTTTGTTATGCGACTAACTCATTGATTGAGTGCATGTGATAGGAAATCATTTCATATTTAGATATGGATGTATGCTAATTACTCGGTAAGTTTACTTTCCAGTTATTTGAGTTTACTAAGCATGTAAATGCTTACCCCTCTCTTTTTCCCTGTCTCACAGAGCTCGAGGACTCGAAAGGATTGGAGGACAATTGGAGAGTCAACACACTATCAACTAAACAAGCTTTGGTATAAAGAGTCTGTTTATTTTGTTAGATGGCATGTATGTTATTTTTGAGTATTTTATGATATGTGTCATTTGATTTGCCAAGTAAAGGCATGTAGAAATATGTTTATCTCTTTGTATATGGCCATGAAAATTGGCTTAATTTAAGTAGGCTATGACCTACGATTTTATGCATGGTTTTAATTACTAATGATGGGTTGCTATCAATTGGCAATGAGTCACATGAATGAGCCAATTTCGGATGGAGTAATGTAACACGGGAACCCATGATACTAAAGAGGAAATAACCATTTATGTATGAAACCAATGATATGAGGTTTTCATACAACTACTTTCATTAAGGTTATTTACAAGCGTAAAATTATGTTTTCTCTCAAACTTGGTAACCACTAAACACAAGTAGTAGAAAGGGGTGACTAAAGGCTTGGAAAATAGCCTAATAAAGTCCACATGGTTGGACACACGGGCATGTGTCTAGGCCCGTGTGTGACACACAGTTCCCTCCCATGGGCGTGTGCTATGGCGGTGTGTCCCCTGCACTTATACACGGGTAGGCCACATGGGCGTGCATCATGGCCGTGTTAAAATGACAATTTTGTCCACGGGCAGGCAGTACGGGCATGTTCCATGGCCGTGTTGATAAGTCAGTGTTTCCCACGGTTGAAGGGCATGGGCATGCCTCAAGATACACGGGCGTGTGTCCCTTTATGTTAAGAAAAATTTTCTGAGAAGCCCAAGGTTAATCGAACGTGCCCATATTTGTCCCGCATTGCTTTCTGATATGTTATAGGTCTCGAAGGCCTATACAAGGGACAAGATGTTCATGATTGAAAGGTTTTAAATTCAAATGAAAATTTGTGATCCAAGTTAGTATACTGAAAGTGTAAAGTTCTGGTAATGCCTCGAGCCCTGTCCCGGTGTTGGATTAGGGCTAAGGGTGTTACAAGACCAGTGTTTGTTCAACAAATATGTGTTGCCCAGAAGGTTGATAATAAATTGATTGTTAAACGAGCTCAGTGTGAGACGAATGATGATTCAGAGTTCGGAGTTGATGCTGATGACTGTTTGAGGTTCAGAGACCAAATTTGCGTCCCAAGGAATTCAGAGTTGATTCAGATGATTTTGAATGAAGTTCATAACAGTCAGTTATCTGTTCACCCAGGTAGTACAAAGATGTATAATGATCTGAAATAGCTCTATTGGTTGCCTGGCATGAAACAAGACATCTCTGATTTTGTCGCAAGATGTTTAGTCAGTGAACAAGTAAAAAGGGAACATCAGGTGCCTTCAGGATTGCTTTAGCCTATCATGATACCTGAGTGGAAGTGGGATAGAGTCACGATGGATTTTGTATTTGGTTTACCGTTGACTCTGAGCAAGAAAGATGCAATTTGGGTTGTTATTATTGATAGATTGACTAAATCAGCTCATTTCATTCCGATACGTACGGACTACTCACTTGATAAGCTAGCTGAGTTGTTTCAGATCGAGATCCGAGGTTTACATCGCGGTTTTGGAAGAAACTGCAAGATGCACTAGTTACGAAATTACATTTCAGTACTGCTTTCCATCCGCAAATAGATGGCCAGTCTGAGCGAATCATTCAGATACTTGAGGATATGTTGAGATGTTGCATTCTTGAGTTTGAAGGTACGTGGGAATGATACCTACCTCTGATTGAATTTGCGTATAATAACAGCTATCAATCGAGTATCAAAATGGCACCCTATGAGGCTTTGTATGGTCTTAAAATTCGTACAGCATTGTATTCGACTGAGCTCAGTGAAAATAAGATACATGGGGTTGATTTGATTAGATAAACTAAACAGAAGGTAAAAGTGATCTATGAAAGTTTGAAAGCAGCATTAGATCGTCAGAAATCTTATGCGGGCTTGAAAAGTAAAGATATAGAGTTTCAGATCGGAGATAAAGTTTTCTTGAAAGTCTCACGTGGAAGAAAATACTCAGATTCAGTTGTAAAGGCAAATTGAGTCCGAGGTTTATTGGGCCGTATGAGGTTATAGAACGTATCGGGCTAGTTGCTTACAGACTATTGTTGCCACCTGAGTTAGAAAAGATCCACAATGTATTCCACGTTTCGATGCTTCAGAGGTATCGATCTGATCCTTCACATGTGATTAGTCCGTCTGAGATTGAAATTCTGCCTGATATGACCTACGAAGAGGAACCGATTCACATTTTGACTCATGAGGTTAAAGAGTTACGAAATAAGAGGATCCCATTAGTTAAAGTATTGTGGCAGAAACACGGTGTTGAAGAAGCAACATGGGAACGGGAGGATGTAATGAGAGAATGCTATCTGAACCTATTCACTGGTAAGATTTTCGAGGACGAAAATCCCTAAGGGGGAAGAGTTGTAACAGCCCGATTTAGACCCTAATTGGAACTATGGTTTCGGGACCACAAATTCGAGTCAAAAAAATATTTAAAAATTATTTTTTGTGTTTATCTTGTGTGAATTTATGTCTGTGAAATTTTCGTGATTAAATTTTGTCGTTTAGGTGTCCGATTAAATAAAAGGACTTAATCGTGTAAATTCAAAATTTGATGGTTTTAAGTATAAGGGTCAAATTGATGTTGGCTTATTGAATGGGAGACTTTAAGTTGTCAATAGGCCATTATTAAAATGGGTGGACCGTAATGGACAATTATAAGTGAAAATATAATGTTTTAAACTAAGGTTAAAAAAGTAAAATAATGTTAAGTTATTATATATCATATAACATAAAAATAAATTAAGTTATGTTCATATATTATCATCCACCGAAACCATAAATAAGAAAGAAAAAGAACTAGGGTTTGGCCATCTTGCAAGCTAAATTCAAGGTTCGTTCTTTGCTGGTTTTTGATAATTTCTACATTTTTGAGATTGTTGCTTCGAGTACTTCAAATCCCAGGCTTTAATTTTTTTTATTTTGATGAATATTTTGAGTTGTGCCATTGTTGATAGCTTTTGATTGTTTTTGTTTGATGATGAAAAATGAAAGATATGTTTTAGATTAACATATTTTGTATTGGAGTTTTTGATGATTTTGAGTAATTAGGACTTAATTGCAAAAAAATAATAATTTGAGGGACTAATATGTGATATTGATAAAATATATGGACTTGTATGAGCATGGGTATTATTTGGTCTAACATTGGTGTTGTGAAATTGTGTATTTTGTGTTTTGTGCAATAGGGACTAAATTGTAAAAATTATAAATGTTAGGGTTAAAATGGTAATTTGCCTATTTATGTGTTTTTTGACTAAATTGAATGAAAGTTGTCGACTAGCTACTCGATTCCGTTTTGTATCGTCCGAGGTAAGTTTATAAGCAAATAGACATGTTTATTGATAGTATAATGTTATAATTACATGCTGTTAGGAAATGTTATAATTGATGTTTTCTAAGGCCGAATATGTTAAATTTGGCTATGACATTTTCGAGTTCGATCTGATAAAAATACAATGTTCGAAAGCCCCGTATGAACCTTAGGAATAGCTAGGATACATATGTCATGACATAAGATTCTGATATATGTGTGTGAATAAGTCCATGGCATCGATTTGTGATTCTAATATGTGTTAGCAAGTAAGACCCTGTCTGGGACAGTGGCATCGATATGTGGCTACATGTAAGACCACGTCTGGGACGTTGGCACTGTACGATTTATGTGATTATCTGAGTGTCCTATCCAATTCTGAATGGTTCATCAGGCAAAGGTAATTGTATACAGATTGTGTAATACGATTTAAACGACCAGGTATGAGTTAGTTTGATTATTAATAAAAATAAGGTAAGTGTATTTGGTCAATTGTACATTATCAAATGTGTGTTAACTTTGTATATGTGTATTTATGTGTAATCGATCAAATGATTAGCATATGTACATAGGATTATATTATGAATGTGTGAACGAGGTACTTATTGATCATTCGATTTTTTAGGTTACATAATGTTTTGTTAATTTTGATTATATAACATTCAGTTTAAGTATGATACCTTTGTATGCAAATGTGCATGATATTGTTACTTGAATCCATGTGCTTATGCGAATGAGTATGCATATGTATTTAATTGCATAGTGATGTTATAACCTAGGAAGTTGATTTCACATTTGGTTAATGTGGTTGTGAAAGCACTCGGTTATATAGAAATGTGCATGGAATTGCTATCATTTATTTCACTTGTGAATTTGAAGCTAAATAGGTTTTGATTATACCTTTCGGCTTAGCTTGAAAAAAATGATTAAATCTTAAAATTATCTATTTGTTTTAAACTTACTAAGCCTTGTTAGCTTACTCGTGTATTTGATTCTTTGTTTTATAGATTTCTTTGGAGTCAAGCTACAAGCTCGGGGATTTGTCAGCCAAGTTCATCACACTATCAACCGTTTTGGTATCTTATTAGCTAATATTAAATTATGGCATGTATAGGCTGAAACATATTTTGGGATGTTAATTTTGGCTATGTAACTAAGGCCATGTGAAAATGGCTTGTTACTTGTGTTTGGTTTTGGTTTCATATGTGCTTAGTTTTGCTATCTAAGATTTTGGCTCGACATATGTTATATTTCTTGATCATGGTTTGGTATGTGGTAAGTATTCTATGCGATGATAATGGCTTTATATTTTAGGTTGAATTCGGTTTGGGATTGAATTATTGTCCAAGCCTTTTGATAAATATATTATGTGTTAAAGGTTGAATAAAATTATGCTTAGATATGTGTTTATACTATACGTGTGTATGAAATATTCGGTCACCTTGATTTAGTTAAAAAAAGATTTATTTATACTTTAGTAGGGCATAAAGTGATTATATTATAGATGTTACTCGTATATATGTAAATATACGAATGGTTGGTTTTATTAAATGTACAGGTTGCTTACAATTTATATATATTAAGTGTTATATGTTTGTCTCAGTTTAGCGATGATAGACATGAAGAATTAGAAAGGAAATATTAGATAAGTGTTTACAAGTTAATTGATTCGTTTGTCAAGTGATGAATATTGTATGTGTCTTGTGAATTAATGGTCAATTGTGTTATAATGTGTTTAATGCTAAAGGTGACCACCACCTTAAGGTTGATTGCATATTTTGTATATGTATATGTTAGTCTATTCAGCCATGGTGTAATATATTAAACGTTTATTCGAGAATATTTATTAAATTTTATAATATGGTTGCATGATTAGACATGAATTCTAAGAATTTGCTCTTATGTTAAATTGCGAATAGCATTAAAGATTAATAGTTACGAAGCCAAATTATTGATTCACTTGTATTAAAGAATAAAGCATGCAAGTTCATTTTTGCCTATTTTTTTTTAAGTCGTATAAGAGGTGGTTTATATATGCTTTATGGCTTAGTAAATTTTAAATGTGTATGTAAATTAGTTAAGATGTGAATAACCACATGATTGATATTTGAAGTATGTCTGACTAGGTGAATGTTAGATAATATCATGCACGTAAATATTTTGATGTTGTAAGCAATACATTGAGTTTAGTTGCTGCAATGTTTATGCAAGATATGTGTCAATACTTGTTTTGTAATGTAAGTTGATTTTATTTTCCATTATAGATGAATTCGAATTGAATGAATATATATATTTATGTAAATGTTTGGAATTGAACTATTGAACAGTAATGCCTCATAGTCCTAATTCCGGCGACGAATACAGACTAGGGGTGTTACACCTTTGGCAGACTCCCTTTTTACATACACTAGTACTGAAAGACTTGTTGACATTTCCATATTGTTCTAACCTTTAGCAGGCCTCACCACTCTGGCGAACCTATTTTCGTTTTACCTTATTATTCGCAGTGGTGGGATCATTTTCAACAACCCATCTATAACCTAGACCTTTCCTAGGGACTCACTTGTCTCATAAATTACAATCAATCTAACTCACCTAACCAATTGGCTGTTGTCTATGCAACTAAACAAGCTTACGATCTTACTTGCTGATTTTCTCCCTACATAACTATCAATGTGGCGATGTACCCATAATAAACTTTCCTAAAAGAGGAATAGTCTTGACAGACATTCAATCCCTTGGACAGAATCCTTATCTTGGGAGTGGAATCCCCATTTCTTCCATGAGGTTTGCTTCTTGCATACAACTCCTTTAAGCTCTCTTTGGTGGCTCTTCATGACAGACCCTTATTTGCGATCCTCAAGTAATTTCCCCCTTTTATGTCTTCATACTTAAGCTAGTTATCGCATGACCTATCTTTCTCTATTTTTTGTTGGGTCTTCACCCATGCCTTGTCGGCTTCCACATCATCTTTACCACTTGCAGCAATTTTTGTAGATTCATCATAATTCACTTGCCATACTTACGCTTTCTTTTAACTCTTCCTCTACTTGTGTGGTTTCTCATGCTTGGCGCACTGTCAGTATACCCCGTACTTGAGATCCTGGTGGACTTTCCATGTTGTTTTCCTGGCAGACTCTATGGGTTATCATAGGCGAGCTAGGGTCTTATACCTTTCTTACCTCATTTCCTTCGTTCTATCAGACTTACCCCGTGTTTACTATCCCAACAAACTCTATATATGTTTATTGTCCCAACAGACTATCTCTATTTTGTGTTTACTGTCCCAGCAGACTATCTCTATTATGTGTTTACTGTCCTAGCGGACTATCTCTGTCATGTGTTTATTGTCCTAGTGGGCTATCTTTGTGTTGTGTTTATTGTCCCAACGGAATAACTCTATTGTGTGTTTACTGTCCCAATGAACTATCTCTGCTATGTGTTTACTATCCCAACGGACTATCTCTATTCTATGTTTATTGTCCCAATAAACTATCTTTGTTCTATGTTTACTATCCTAATGGACTATCTCTGTGGATGCCATGGAGCCTTTCATCCATGGTCTTACACCGATCCGCCATCCTTGTGTAGTAGTACATGGTGTCATAGAGTCTTTCATATATGGTCTTACTCATTATATTTGGCCATCATAGCATCTTTCATCTATGATCTTACACTGTATACCTTATACCTTGTACCATACTGTCATGACGTCTTTCATCCATGGTCTTACGCTACGTACCTCATACTAGGCTGCCATGGTGTCTTTCATCTATAGTATTACCCCATATATCGTTGTTACGGTGTCGCCTTGAAGGACCAATCAATACCGCCATCGTAGTAAATTCCTTTCCATGGTTTTTATTTCCCGAATCCTCATCACATTACTCTTTTACACCACCTAACCTTGATGCTCGAACACCACAATGTTCCCTCTGCAAGGCCCAAAGCTTCTCTATGGCAGTATCTAACAGGGTCACTCCCTATTTCCCTTTTCAACTTCATCTATCTCATAGAGGTTTTTCCCATATTCATGCAATGCATGCCCATATCATCATATTTCATATTTATGCAAACATGGCGTACTCAGACAACATAGATTATAATTATCATGGTTGGCGTCATAGGAACTCACCTGAAGCTTCATCGTTTCCCCAACTTAGCTTTCTTGAATGCTAAAGCTTCCATTCTCCTAGAAGCTAAGCATTTCAACCAAAATCATGGGTTAAACTCAATAATCTCAGCTTAACCCTATACATGCAGAACCCTCAAAATGCTTCTGAAGTCCATAACTTCATTTACCTATTCTTTTGTACATAGAGAGGCTAAGAATTTTACTAGCTTGCTGATTTTCCTACTTTTCAATCTCCATCCTCATGAAGTATGCTCTATGCAGAACCTTCCATGGTTATTCTTTCTTCAAGCTACCAAAGAAGACCAAGAAGGGAAAATGTAATAAACTTGGGAAGAAAATCATCCTTGGGAAGTCATTTCCTAGCTATTTTAGCCCTTCCTGCACTATTACCAACCTTATAAAAACTGTCCATAGCTAATTATTATGTCTCCCACTAAGGAATTGGCTGGTTCTATTCTAATCAAACTAGGATTGGTTCTTAACCCTGTCCAATTTATTTCAGTAAAGGTCGTCAGCTTGCGACTTCTTTCAATTAAGTACTTTTATTATTTCAAGTTTTTGAGTTAATTGGGATTTGGGTGTTACAGGAACAACCTCGACTGTAATTGAGTACTGGATGGAACCTACGGAGAGGATATTAGAGGATATGGATTGTACCTGTAACGCGGACCCTTGGCCGTTACTGGGGTCGAACACTAGATGTTAACGGCTTAGTTCGTCAATTATACAGCTCAAACAATGTATTTCTAAAACTTCCAGACAAGCTGGCTAGCTGCATCACAGTCACTTTAAAAATCATATCTCGAGTTCCAAAACTCGAAAATCAATTCCGTAAATTTTCCCTGAATCTAGACTTGTATATACATTTATGGATTTATTTCTATAATTTTTGGTTGGGCCAATTAGTATAGTTTATTAGTTAAAGTCACCCCTATTTCAGGGTTCGACTACTCTGACCTTCAAGCATTACGACTTAGATATTTCCCTTTAAAGAGCTTCATTACTTATTCCGTTTGTTTCTAATGAAACTAGACTCAAAAGGGAATCTATAAATATAAGACATGACTTCTAATTGTCTCTGATTAATTTATGGTGAATTTCTAAAGTCAGGACAGGGGATCCAGAAATTGCTCTGGCCCTGTTTCACAAGAGTTTAATTATCTCCTAACATACAGCTCATATGGTCGTTTCGTTTCTTCCATATGAAAATAGACTCATCAAGCTTCGATTAAATAATTTATTCCTTATTTAATTCCATTCCTAATATTTTTAGTGATTTTTCAACCTCACATCACTGCTGCTGCCAGCATCTGTTACTAAAGCAAACTATGCCTATTTTGTGATTTTTCCTTAATCTAACTAATAATTCATCATACATATCTTGAATTTAACGCCGAGAATAATCAGCCATGACAACATTATCAAACCAATTTTTACTAAGATTTATGACGAAGAATCATAGGACCAAAATCCAACTTAACATTTATGTCATTTTCGCATGGCTAAAGTTTACATACCAAAGTTCAACAAAACATAATAGCCTATACATGCCGAAATGTTCTCCTAGACCAACTAAGAAGAAGATACCCCAAAAAGTTGCAATCCGGTGTGATGACTTTGACGACGGTCACGAGCACACAAAATGGATCAAGAACCTAAATAAGCAACAAATAAGCACACCAAATGAGTACATAACTCAGTAAGTCATAAGCGTCACATAATCATCCATTAATAAATTATCACATGAGAAAACAAAGGAAAAGGAGTTAATTCTCTCCACCCATACCGAACTATGCTATAGTTCCTTAGACCTTTCGGTTTAATATCATACCAAGTACTACATCAACATTTCATATGCTACTCAACATGATATTTGAGGCATTTTCCATGGATGATTTCATTCTCGTTACATTCATGCAACTAAATGACATTCCCTCTATTCCACGATGAATCTTATGTACGTGACTTCAAGTATAATTATCACATAGGTTCAAGACTTACCAAGCAAAATTCCAAATATAAACATAACGTCTATTAGCCACAAACTCAAGACACTTACTCGTTCCGCTGTCCGTGATCAACTCAATAAGGTCGCACCCTTAGTGTCAATAGTGATTCAAAAACATATAGTAAGTCCGCACACTTAGTGTTATATAATCGAACTCGCACACTTAGTGCTATACAACTTGAACCCGCACACTTAGTTCTATACAATTTGAACCCGCACACTTAGTGCCAATTTTATGATCATAAATGTTTACACCCGCACACTTAGTGCCGAAATCAATAACTCAATACATCTCACCTCCTTTCTTTTTCATTAAATACTTTCATCACCCCATGCATACATGTATATATATTTATCATTCCATTCAGCATAATTACATAGACGTTATGACCATTTAAATCAATACAAAATATATGATTAATGACTTACTTGTGTTGGTAAGACGGTTCCAACTCGGCTACTCGATGATATTTTCTTTGCCTTTGCTCGATTCTCCTCCTTTAACTCCTTGAGCTTAATTAATAAATCAACTAGTTTAACCGCCTTGCTAAATATTTACAATCCAATTACACATGCATATGTATGTTAGTATATTCGGCAATCACCCTTACTAATCACCCATTTAGTCGATTGTAGGGAATTAAATATAATATCTCTAGGATGTACTCTACATGGCCGAATATACCATGTTAGTTTTTTAACATTTCCTATGTAATTACATATAGGTTTTTACACCTTAAGTTTCACACATTTCACCTTTAATGCCTATTGCTCATCCCTTTGATCTTAACCTAAATGACAACTCCCTCTCCCCATATCTCAACCGAATTATCCATAACATCAAGACTAAAATTTTGCACCTTGAACTTCATACATTTATAAAAACTTCCATAACTCATTCAGCCCTATCAAGAACCATTTAACATGCTAGGAAAATAATCATAGAGGAAGAAATTAACATTCTCAATAAACTCACCTTTTGACCGAATGTACAAGGAGCTTCTAAACTACTCATCCAAAATCTTTACCCTATTCTAAGACTTAGTCATTCGGCATATAGCCCAAATCACCATGAAAAATCTCAACTTTCTTGACATTACCAAGAGTGCATCCACAATTTAGCTTAGCATATTATAAATCCAAATCAACAAATTCAAAGCTTACCTCCTATAGCTAAAGATGAATGCCGACTTGCTCTAGGTAAGTTCCCCTTATTTTTCTTCCTTGTTCCGGCCTTGGCAAGATGGAGAAGAAGATGAACACTCCTATTCCCTTTTTCTCTTTTATTCAATTTTATTATAATTATTTTAAGCCATTTGTTAACTAAACAAAACATATTAAATTAGAATAAGTGGAGCACCATCACCCCTTGGCCGGCCACTCTTCATCTTTTGGGTAAATTGACATGCAAAACCACCCTTTTTGGTACATGCACTAATAGACCATTTTAAATTAGCCTATCATATTTCACCATGTCTCATATTGGTCCCTATTTAATAATTTCTCATGCAATTGGCAAAATTAGAGAATGAAACTTCCACATACTCATGTACACACATAATAAGCATAGAATATAGCAATTAATTATTTTTATGACTCGGTTTTGTGGTCCCGAAACCACTTTCCGACTAGGGTCACACTAGGGCTGTCACAGTACCACAAAACAGAAGTTGAAAGGCACAATGCCACTATTGAGAGATGAGGCATATCGTGGGTGGCAGTCTATAATGAGGTGTACTTAAGTATACTACCTGACTTGGGAATATTTTCAAGAGGCCTTCTCGAAGAAATATATGGGTACGAGGTATGTTGAAACTCGTAGGCTGGAGTTTATTTGTAACAGCCCAATTTTGGGTCTAGTTGGACAGTGGTTTCGGGACCATAAATCCAACGCAGAGAAATTTATTCTTATTATATTTTTATGGTCTACAATTTCACGGAATGATTTCGTGAAAATTTTGTTCGAAACTTTTACGTTTGGGCACTCAATTTAGTCAAAAGGACTAAATCACGTAAAGTGCGAAAGTTGCATTCTAATAGCTAAAGGTATTAAATAGCTATAGAATTTTTAGTTGAAGTCCTTATGTGGAAATTATCCCATTAATAAGTTAGTGGAAGATATTTGTTTGGTATTATTGAAATTAATTTGAAATTAAAAGGGTAATTTTGTAATTTGGTTAATAAAGATATAATAAGACAAAATAACTAAAGTTATCATCATTATTCTTTCTTCTTCCATCGAAATGGTGGATAAAATGGCAGCATGGGAGAAGCTTCATTCGGCCATCTGTTTGGCTTATATGTGAGTATTTTTCATCCTTTTTTTATTTTTATGTTTTCGGAGTCGTAGCAACTTAATCTAGCTAGCCCTATCTTCGATTTCAAAAGTGTTCAAGTTTGTGAATTTTGCTATTGTTGATTAAGTGTTTATTTTGATAATTGATGAAAAAAAATACATCCTTGTTGTTAGTTAAACAACATTTGTAAAGTGATTTTTGATAAAAATGTTGATTTAGGGCTAAATTGAGAAATGTGATAAATTGTGTGGTAAAAGTGTGAATATGTGAAATATGTCGGCTGCTATAAGTATGATAAATATTTGGCTATGTTTATATGTGAATAAAATTGAATGAATTTTATTTTTATGAGCCTAGGGACTAAATTATAAATTAGTCAAAAGTTCAGGGGTAAATTAGTAATTTTACCAAAATATGAAACTTAATTGAATTGATTAGATTGATAATTAAATGATCTAAATTTGATTATTTAGATCAAATTAAGCCTCGTATAGAACTAGATCAGGAGAAAAATAAAGTACTGGACTAATTGATCCATTTCATCTTTTTTGCGAATCGAGGTAAGTTCATATGGCTGAAATTAAATAATTATTTGTTAGTATTATGAATGATATAATGTATTATTTCTATATATTCATAGTTGAATTATGATTGTTAAGAAAGAAAGATAAATTGGAATAAAAGTTCAAATTGAGGAGAATGCGGGAATGAGTACTTTCATTTAGTGAAAAGACGAATTGATGGAAAAGACCATGGTTGGACCATAGCAACATGTGACTATGTGATTATGTGATCCTGTATAAGACCATATCTGGGATATGGCATCGGTGTGATTATATGTTTCTGTATAAGACCATATCTAGGATATGGCATCGGTATGTGATATGTGATTCTGTATAAGACCATATCTGGGATATGCAATCGGTATGTAATATGTGATTCTGTATAAGACCATATCTGGGATATGGCATTGATATGTGATATGTGATTCCGTATAAGACCATAGCTGGGCTATGGCATCGGTTGTGATTATGTGACTCTATTTAAGACCATAGTTTTACTATGGTAAAGTGAAAACGAAGTACTCAATTCCATAAGACGTTCTCTAATTTGACCTGGTGTGGTAAGTGAAAGTGTTTATGGATTTAAAAGATAAATTTGTAGTGAACATGAAATTGAGCTCAATTAAATGATTTCATCATTTAAATATTGAGTATGGCTGGATGTGTTAGTAAATTACATGTTTGTAAATTGATATTTGAAGTTCGGTAAGTGATATTGTAACAGCTTAATTTAGACCCTAGTCAGAGCAGTGGCTTCAGAACCACAAATCTGAGGTCGTAAAATTATTTTAATATTATTTTTGGTATTTACAGAATATTATTTGATATGTGAGAAAATTTCGTGAATTAATTTTACCGTTTGAACGGTTAATTTGGAAAAAGGATTTAATCGCATAAAATGTAAAAGTAGCATGCTATAAGTGCCTATTTGCTTTGATTAATTAAAGATGAAGTTCTTGAAATGGAATTGGACCATTGAACTAAAGCATGGACGGTAATGGACATTAATTATATGGCTTTCTAATTAAATTTCAAAGGTTATTTTTGTAAATGGTGTATTAATATATAATAAAATAAAGTAAAACAAAATAGCCATTATCATTAATCTTTTTGTGACTGAAACTGAATGGAAGAAAGAAAGAAAACATTTAAAGGTTTTTAAGGTTTGACCTTTCTCCAAGCTATATTAAGGTATGGATTTTAGTCGGTTTTCAATAATTTTTACATTTTTAGATCATTGTTTCATCTATTACCTAGCCCATGTTTCAATTTTCAGAATTGATGATGAATTTGAGATTTACCATGGTTGATAATGTGATGAATTTGTTGTTTGATGATGAAAAATAAATCTTTGTTGATAGATTATTATGTTTAATTAAGACATTTTTGATAAAAATGCTTATTAAGGACTAAATTGTGAAATTTGTAAATTGAAGGGCCAAAATGTGAAATAAATGAAAGAAATGGGCTACTAGGGACCTAAGGATAATTCGGCCTAACATGAGTTTGATGAAATTATGTGTATTTGTGTTGTTTTGAAATAGAGACTAAATTGTGAAAATGTAAAATGTTAGTGGCTAAAATGTAAAATGCCAAAATTATGTATTTTTGGATGAAATTGAATGAACATGTTATTAAACAAGCCAAATTTTTATTGAATTAAATCAAGAAATAAGGAAATCGGATTTGGATCGGGGAAAGTCGAAAATTATCAAATAGTCATTCCGGTCCGTTCGTATTAGTACGAGGTAAGTTCATAAGTAAATAAATATTGTTAAATTTGATTGTATATGTATTATATGTGCCGAATTGAATTATAATAAATATACATGTATATGCCGAAATGAATTAAGCATTGGAGAACTAGACATGAGCTTGAATCGATCGAATTACTACATCTGAAAGCCCCGTATGAACCATAGGAATAGTATGGGATACACATGTCATGACATAGGATTTCGATGTGTGATTTCGTGTAAGACCACGTATGGGACGTTGGCATCGATTTGAGATTTACGTGTGAGACCATGTTTGGGACATCGACATCGTATATGATTTCGTGTAAGATCTGTCTGGGACAGTGGCGTCAATATTTGATTACATGTAAGACCACATCTGGGACGTTGGCATTGTACGAGCTTTCCGAGCAATCCGAGTATCCTTATTGATTCTGAACGGTTTAACGGGTAATATCGAGAAATGAATGATTATGTAAAAATGTATCCGATTAAGGTACGTGTGATTTGTTTATGTAATTTAGAAATGAAAAGTGAGTATGTTTCAAATGACTATATGTGAAATACATGACAATGAATGATGAATGTATGCAAATGAATTATGAGTAAGTGAAATAGATGTAATGCATGAGATTGAGACGTGCTTTTGTGCAAGTGAGTATGAACAAATGAGCTAGATGAATCAAGTATGTATGAGATTTATATGTTCATTGAGAAATGAGGTAAGTGAGGTTACTTTATGTAATCATATGAATTTATGAGTGTGATGAAGGTATATGTGGTTAAGATTTGTTAAATTCAGCCTAGTTAAATTGAATTATATATATCATTAGGTTGATTTATTTGCTCATGGCTTGCTAAGCTTTTAAAGCTTACTCTGTGAGTTTTTCCTATGTTTATAGAGTTTCGGAGACTTGCTCGGGTTGGAAGTCGTAGGAGACCTCATCACATTATCCAGGTTTCGCTGCGGTAAATAAATGTTTTGAGATTACAGTTATGTGCCATGATAGGCTAGTTTTGATATGTTTAGTTTTGAAATTTGTATATATGTATATAGCCATACGAAAATGGCTTGATCATGATACTAATGTTGGTATATATATTCGATCATGTTATAAGCTTAATCTGGAGGTATGTTTTAGGTTAAATATGTTTGTGATGTTGGTTATATGATTCGGCAATGAGAAATGTTAATGATGATGTATAATCGATCATGAAAGTAGCTCATTTTGGAAGTATGATTTACGATATATTTTGTGTGGTGGTTGATTATATAATTCGGCTTAAGTGAGATAAATATAGTTGATAGATGTATTTCGGTTGTGGCTTATTATTGATTTATTTTGGAGGTATAATTTGTCTTGTATAAAGGTTTAAAAGTGGTAAATGATGTGTTTTTGATATAATACATATGCTCACAGAAGTTAAGTTATGCATGTGTGATAGCTTGTATATTGAATGTTAAAATACAGTTTGTGATGGTAAAACATGAACATGTTTTGTAAATTATTTGATGGTCATTTAGGTACAGTTATGATGGTACAATTAGCTTTGATTTGAAATTGTGAAATTGGTTGGATTATCAGAGGATAAATTTTATGACCAAATATATGGTTTAAAGATCAATTGTGCATATGTATTTTGGAAATGGTAAAGGATGTGTATTTATATTTGGCTAACAATAGTAAAAATATACTTATACATGCCTATGATATGTTTTGTTCGTGATTTTGGTAATTAATGGTTAAGTTGTTAAGTTAAATGCTTGAGTTTAAAATGTGCCATATATGTGATTTATGAATTCGGTAAATAATAGATAGGTATTTTGGATATTTCATTAGTTAAGCGGTATTCTAATTATGGTATGATTTGATTCGGCTCTTATGTATAAAATTGGTAGTTATTATTTTGGTAAAATGTGCATAAATTGGTAAAACCAAATTTTATACTTGACCATTATGTGATGTTGTTAATGCCGTATATAAATATTAATATTTAATAAATCCTGTGGGTTGGTTTGACTTAGTAAAATGTGAAGAAGTGCATATTTATAAATAGTGTTTTTGGAAAGTAGTTAATGAAATAGATTTATATGAATGGATGTCTTAATATATGATTTGTATATGAAATGAATTATACTTGGTTGTAAGTTAAGCATTCGATTTCCATGATTCATTGGTTATAATGTTTGAATATTAATTTGGGAAGAGTATGAATTATAGAATCGAAGCATGTTAGGTTGGTTTAAAATTATACTAGATGAATAGTATTAAAATGATTATATTATTTGGTACTTGAATTGAAATGAATGTCTGTTCTGAGTTGTGTTTTGATCGGTAATGCCTCGTAGCCTTAATCCGACTACGGACACGGGTTAGGGGTGTTACAGATAAATGAAATTAATATGAAAAGATTTATGATTATTAGTAGTATTAATTCTAACATAATGTGTATTCTTCGATGTTGAAATGATTCAACGGATATATATTGTGCATATGAATGAATATGAGACTAATACGAGTTAGTATAGATATGTACATGTGCCTTAGAAGCATTGAATCGATAAGAATTATGAATTGTGAATTAAACTATGTGAAAGAATATAGGATAGATTAGCGAATCCTTATGAGTTACATTATGAAATGGTAAATTGCCTTAAGTATGTTATATTAAGTTATGAAATGGATAACGTATGTGTGAGGTAATAGAGGTGGTCTAACCACATGTGTGGCACTTAGTGTGCGAGATATTGAGTATTTGATATATTACCATCGTTTAATAGGAAAATATGATGATACGAGGATATGTAATGATACGGATCAATTTAGGTACTTGTGATGAGTTCGACAAGTAAGTGACAATTGATAAATTCATATGACAAGAAAGTGAAAGATTATAAGTTCATATATGGTGTACATGATTGTGCTAATGTGATAAGCATTGGATTGAAAGAAGCTTGTTTATATTTACTTATTCTTCTTTAAATTATGAATGAATAATAAGATGAATGTATTAGCCGTATGAGCTTACTAAGCTTTATAGCTTACTTGTTTTCTTTTCTATGTTTATAGTGTTTCAGAGGCTTGCTCGGGTTGGAAGTCATCGAAGAACACATCACACCATCCTGCTATTGTTTTGGTACCTTTATGTTTTGTGATTTTGGTTATATGGCATGTATAGGCTTTGTGGTTATTTGATAAGTATAAGTAATTTTGGCTATTGTTGCCTTTATGTTCAATATGTGATTAGCCATGAAATTTGGCCTGTTAATGATGTGAAGTTTATGTATGGTGGATGTAGCATATGAATGATGTGTTGATGCCTTAGCTATGGATGTTTTGGATGTATGTTTATGATTGGAATAGTGCTAAGTTATGTTGTATAAGTTTGTACTTAAAAAGGGTGGCAAACTGGCTTGGTAAATAGCATTATATTTGTCCATACAGTTAGACACACGGGCGTGTGTCTAGGCCGTGTGTGACACACGGTCTGTCCCATGGGCGTGTGATCTGGTCGTGTGTCCCCTGTACCCTGAATTTTAGATTTGTATTGGCCACACGAGCAGAGACATGGCCGTGTGTCTTAGTCGTGTGAAAGACACGGCCCAAGCACATGGGCGTGTGATGCAGCTATGTGACTTTCATTTGCTGATGACATCATAAACAAAGAGTTACACGGGCTGAGGACACGGGTGTGTGTGACCACACGACCTACCCATACAGGCTTATCTCGAGCCACACGGGTGTATGACCTTGTTTTGAAGAAAAAAAATTTCTAAGTGTTTCAAAGTTTCCGGTTTAGTCTTGAACCACTTCCAATGTATGTTTAGGGCCTCATAGGCCCGTATAAGGGACAATATGCATCTGTATGAATGGCTTTGAATTGAATGAATTTTTATGCCTCGATTTTGTACGATTGGTTATGTTTAAGTTTGATAATGCCTCGTACCCTATCCCGATATCGAACTCGGGTAAGGGATGTTACATTATTAAGCTGAAATAGGATAATAAGACTATGACTGTGTATGAGGCCAAATTTCTAAGGTTGAACAGTTATGCTCCGGGTATGGTAGCTACTGAGTAGGATAAGAGTCTGTGGATTAAGGATGGATTGAGGTATGATCTTAAGGTTTAGGTTGCACCGCATTAGGAGAGACTATTTGAGACATTGGTTGAGAAGACTCAGATTGTAGAGGAGGTTAAATGTGTAAAAAGGAGAAACTGGATATGGATAGAGCTTAAAGTAGGAGGGATTCAAGCCCTACTAGCTCGTTCTCACGACCTTTGATGTAATAGTCCGGTTTTGACCTTAGTCAGAATAGTGGTTTCGGGACCACAAATTCGAGTTATAAAAATATTTTTATATTGTTTTTCGTGCCTATTATAAGTGAATTGACATGTGTGAAAATCTCGTGTGAAAATTTAACTGTTTGTGTGCTTAATTTGTAAAAGTGACCTAATCGCATAAAATGTAAAAGTTGAGTGCTAGATGTTAAAGTGCATGTTTGAGTTGGCTTTCTAAAGTAAGGGTCCTTATGTTGTTATTTGTCCATTGGGAATGTTAATAGACTAAAACAACCATTCATTAAAAGGTTTTATAATTGTTTATAAAAGGGCAAAATGGGAAAATGTTTATTAAGTAATTAAAATAAAACAAAAGCATGGAATTAGCCATTTGTTCATGCTATTCCACCGAAAATACAAAGAAAAAGAAAAGAGAAAGCTCACTTAGGGTTCGACACTTTGAATTGGTGAATTAGGTATGTGTTTTGCTCGGTTTTTGATAATTTATATGTTTTTGTAATCGTTGTTTCGTATACTATCGAACCCATGCTTCAATTTACAATTTTGCTGATGATTTTGAAATGTGCCATTGATGAAAATGTGAGATTTGTGATGTTAGTTGATAAATTATGGAAGCTTGTTGTTGGGTTTAAATGTTTTGTTTTTGGATTTTTGATGAAATTGAGTAATTTGGGGTAAATTGTGAAAATATTATTTTGAGGGACTAAAATGTGAAATAAATGAAATGAGTGGACTAGTATGAGTACAAGGAGAGTTCGGCTAAGCTTGTGTATATGCAAATTATGTGTATTTTGTGATTTTGTGATTTTGTGAAATAGGGACTAAAGTGTCGAATGTGAAAATGTGAGGGCTAGTTTGCAAAATGTTCTAATTGTGTACATATGGATTGTTTTGAATTATTTGGTGAATAAAAGGGTTAATTTTGAATACATTTAGATCAAGAAAAGAGGAATTCAGACTTAGACCGAGGGAAATCGAAGATTGTAGAATAAACAGTCCGAGTCGACAAATTCCGAGTATGAGGTAAGTTCATACTTAAAATGTGATGTTAAGTAAGTTTTGATGCCTTTATTCTACATGAGTTGTATATAATTGAATTGGATAATATGGTGATGAATCGGAAGCTTTGGCACTAAGTGTCCGATTTAAACTAGCTTTGGCACTAAGTGTGCGATTTAACTAGCTCCGGCTACTTGAGGCACTAAGTGTGCGATACCGACTTAGTCTCGGTTATTCGAAATGGCACTAAGTGTGCGGAAATATTTATCTTCGACTAACCTTATAGCACTAAGTGTGCTGATGTGTAAAAAAAAACAAATAACTTATGGAAAGTCTTATAACATTCATCATGAGGTAAGTACAAAAGTGAATAAGTACGGGAAGCTTCAGGTATGTATAATGCCTAAGTGATAGATGATGTTATGTATATGAATCATTAAGTTAATATAGTTATATGGATTGAAATTTTGCAAATACTCATATGTTATCATTTTATGTTTATATACTATGAATGTTTTAAGTACGAGGTTACTAAGCTTTTGAAAGCTTAGTCTGTGTGATTACTATCTGTTTTACAGTTATCGTAGCTACTGAAGGCTCGGGGATAGTCGAGGATCGTCACCACACTATCAATCTCATTTTGGTACTTTTGAAAATGTAAATATTTGAAGTATAGCATGTATAGGCTAGTAGTTGTGAAGTATGTTTTGTGATGTATATAGCCATGAGATTTGGCTAATTTGTGTTTGAATTCATATTTGATAATGGCTTATGATATGTGAGTCTTTACCTTTACAAATTTATGCGCGTCAGCGAGAAAAGATCAGCATATAGACATCATCTTGATGGAAATTCTTGTTAAATTACAACTATGGTATGTCTTAATTGGATAAAGAAGAAGGTAAGTTTAAAGAATAAATGATGTATGTTTTAGAATAAAGAATGGTTGATTGGGTTGTACATATATGTTTGCTTCCTTTGTTGTAGGTTGACCCATAATGGGTGGCAAGATGGCTTAAACCAAGCCTGCATTGTGCCACATGATCATGGGGCACGGGTGTGCCTTATGGCTGTGTAAGAAAAACAATATTCTATTAAGAATCACACGGCCTTCACACATGGGCGTGTCATATGGCCGTGGGCTAAAGTCATTAGCTAGCTAAATATCACATGGCCTTAGCACATGGGCGTGCCTATTGGCCGTGGGTGAAAGTCAGTATGGTTACCCTGATTTGACACGGCTGGTTCACATGGGTGTGTCTGATACCTGTGTAAGGCACACAGTCTGGTCACACGGGTGTGTGACCTTAACAGAATAGAAAAATTTCCTAAGTGTTGAAAGTTGTAAACATGTTCGTTTTGTCCCGACCTTTTCCTAATGCATGTTTAAGATCTCATTGACCTAAGAAAGGGAATCATGTTGATGTTTGACTATGATGCTATGATGTTTATGAAATGAATGCGAAGTGTTTAGATATGTTTGGTAATGTCACTTAACCCTAGTCCGGCGATGGATACGGGTTAGGGGTGTTACATTTGAAGTGAACCAAGGAGGGCAGATCACAGCAGAGTGTTGTAGAGGGTAGTGCGAGTGGTTCATCTAGATTGCGGATGATTCTAATTTGTGGGTACTGTGATAGACGACATCCGAGTGAGTGTTGGAAGAAGCTTGGGGCTTGTCTGAGATATGGGTCAACTGAGCACCGAGTGGAAGATTGTCCACATCTTGTTGGTCAGATGCAAGCTACGATTCAGATTTAAGGTTCTAAGCAGTTACCTCCAAAAGGTCGTGGTCAGGGTAGGAATAGTGATTCTAAAGTCGTAACTGGTGTAACAGGTACAATGGATTGAGGTCAGAGAGCACCATGTAATCGCCCATTTTCAGTGAAATCGAAACAGTGGTTTCGAGACCACAAATCTGATCTGGAAAGAAAATTTATTTTAATATTATTGCATGGACTACATTATGATAGGAATGTCATATGAAAATTCTGATAAGAAAATTTTACTGATTATGTGTTTAATTAGGGAAAGGACCAAATTGCATAAAATGCAAAAGTTAAATTCTAGTAGCTATAAGTATCAAATAGCTATGGAATTTAAAACTTGAGGTCCTTATATGGTAATTAGACCCTTAAAGAAAAGTTAGTAGATACTTTTGATGAATCATTCATGGAAAATTAGAAAAAGGTAACGACTAAATTGGAAAGTGGAAAAGTTAATGGATGATAAATAATTAAATAGAAATAATATCATTTTGTATCATCTTCATCCCCAAAAATTTCATGGAAACCCTAAGAGAGAGAAAGGAAACTAATCAAGCTTAATTAGGTATGTTTTCTTATCTTGTTTTTAGTAATTTTTATATTTTGAGATCGAGATAGCTTAATCTATCTATTTTGGGGATTAATTTGAAAAGATATCAAAGTATCAAAGTTTTTGATGAATATGCTGAAATTTTAAAATTTATGGTAGAAAATTAAAGGTTGTTGATAGATAAACAACTTTTACAAAGTGAATTTTGATGAAAATATGATTTAGGGATTAAATTGTAAAGATGTAAAAGTTATGGAAAATTTCTTAATTTTGTGAAATACATGTGCTATAAAATTTATATGAAAATTTTGGTTAGGCTCGGAATAATGATTAAATTTCATGAATCTCATTTTTCGGGCCTAGGGACGAAATCGTCATTTGTGAAATGTATAGGGGTAAAATAGTAATTTTACCTAGGACGTGAATTGAATTAAATTGGGTATAAAATGGATTAAATTGATGTTAAATTTATTTATATAGATCCTGAAAGACGTAATATTGAGTTGGATAGAGGAAAACAAAAGTTTTAGATTAGTAGATTTCATGTACAAACAAGTATCGAGGTAAGTTCGTGTAGCTAAATTGTGTACATTCTTATGTTTGAATTTGAATGTTGTTTATGTGAATTATGAATTTTTTTATATAAATGAAAATAGTTATATATTCAAGAATTGTTGAGTCCTGTTCGAATTGGTGAAATTCGATGGATACAAGTTTTTCCTGAATTGGTTGTGGTCTTGCATATGTTGCGGACACACCATGGCTTGACAGAGCATCCCATTATTAGCCCTCTCGAGCTTCCCATTATATAGTTAAGTGAGTTTCCGGTTATAACTCTTTGGAGCGTCTTAATAGGTTGTGATCCTACATTTGTTGTGGACGCACCTTAGCTTTTATGAGCATCTCGAATAAAGGCTCTTCGTGAGCTTCCTGTTAAATTGACTCTTTGTGAGCTTTCCGATAATGCTCGCCTGAATTTCTTGATATTGGCTATCCGACGCTTCCCAATATGGTTCTTTGTGTACTTCTCGATTATGGCTCTTATGAGCTACCCGTTATATAGCTCGGTAAGCTTCCCGATAGGCTCTTTATGAGCTTCCCGAAATGGCTTTGTGTGAGATTCCCTTTACAAGGCTCGAGAGTGTGCTTCTTGATTATGTGCCCTAATTGGGTATCCCTGAAAATGAATTGACGAATTATAGTAGTGTACACTAAAGTGTACTATATGAGTGTATCCATCGATATTTCAAATAAATTCAATGAGTAAAGTTCTGACAAGGCTAAACTGAACTTGAAATGATTTGTCATGGAAATGTACATGTAATATGGAATAATGATATGGAAAATATATGTCTATGAAAGTCATTAAATGATAAGCTCATCTGTGTTCTTGGTATTATGTGAATCACTTGACTAACATGATTTGGTGAAATTGTTTGGATGCATTATTATATGTTTATTTTAAATGTAAACATATGGTAAGTTAAATTCCTGTTATACGAACTTACTAAGGATTAAATGCTTACTAGGTTTTCTTTTCTCTATTTTATAGTGCTCGGAAGCTTGTAAAGGTTGGAGATCAGTCGGAGTATCATCACACTATTCTCCAACTTGTTTTGGTATAAACAGAAAATTTACTTTGACATAATGGCATGTATAAACTAATTTTACCAATGATAATATGTAAATGGATGTTTGTAATCTAGCCATTGGAATGGCTAGTAATGGTATATTTTGGTATTATAATATAAAGTTATATCATGTTTAATACATACATGTATAAGGTTTGGTTAAATTGATTTAGAGTAAAATATAAATCATCACAAGAAGGTAAGCTTTATTATATGATTATGTAATACTATTTCATATATATTAATGATGTTTACTTGATTTATATGACTTGAATTGGTTGGAAAATATATGCAAATGTTGTTGTAGGTTGAAGGTTAAATTTCGGTGAGAAATAGGGCTAGGAAATGGCCTTATTTTGTTCACATGGGTAGACACATGTCTTGACTGTGTGTGACACACAGCCTGGCACATGGGCATGTGATTTGGTCGTGTGTCCCTTGCATCTTAAAATTGAGAAACAGAATGATCAGAATTTGACACACAGGTGGAGACAAGGGCATGTGTCTCAACTATGTGTACTACACGACCTAGAATATGGGTGTGTGTCTTGTTCGTGTGAAACCTGCACCTAATTTATGAAAATTAAATTGACCACACGGCTTAGCACACGGGCTTGTGGCAGGCTTTGTGGCACAAGTCAGGGAGTTACACGGGCAACGACACGGGCTAGGATACGACCGTGTTCCTCACTTCAAATACCCACATGGCCTGAGACATGGGCGTGTTACATGGCCGTGTGAGCCACATGGCCTACTCACACGGGCGTGTAACACTTGTATATAAGAAAAATTTTGAAATTTTGAGAAAAGTTTTGAAAGTTTTAGAATATTTTTCTAAGTTCCCGATTTAGTCCCGACTTGATTTTAATATTTAAATTGGGCCTCGAGGGTCCATTTAAGGGACAATATATTAATTTCGTATATGAAAAGTAAATGACATGAATTGCATGAAATTACTTTGTAAGCTCCGGTAATACTTCGTGACCTTATTCTGGCGACAGATAGGGGTTAGGGGTGTTTCACACCGGGTCAGAATTCGACCAGGATTGAGGCTAGACAACTAAAACTGGTTTATACAGCTAGATGTTGAGAGAATTATGACACATTCGATGTCATTGCAGGTACCTTTACGATCCATTTTATGTTGTATTTTACATGAATTGATATCGGTTCTACTCATTCCTATGTTTCTAGTATGATGTCTGATAATTTGGGAATTGGGGTAAAAGAAATTTTTAGTGATATTACTATTGTGAATCTGTTGGGACAATTTGTGGTAGTGAATAAGCTCTATAGGAGGTGTCCGTTAGAGATTTAGGGTGAGGTGTTTTTAGCTGATTTGATGGAATTACCTTTTGGAGAGTTTGATTTGATTCTGGGGTTGGATTTTTTGATTGAACATCGTGTAAGCTTGGACTATTGTAAACTCAAAATTATATAAGAACTTTCTTGCAATTTTACCATAATAATTATATTAATTTTGAGTAATTGTTAATAAATTAAGTGGATTTTGCATAAATGTTAATATTGGACATGAATTTATGAAGAATGCAAAATTAAAATTTTAACTATGCGGTGGGACCATGGAAGATGAGATTAATATAAAAGTTGCATGGACATGCATGCATCCAATCTGTTTGGACGGCAAGACCATACAAAACTGGGTCATTAGGATGTTAATTTGACCCAATAAAAGTATTGCTACATGATGTACATGTCTGATTAATTATTGGACTAAAAAATCATTCAACAAGGAGGAGTCAAGCCCAATTTCGGCACAAGCATATGGCTGGCCAAAAGTTAGCTTTGGGATATTTTATTGGAGGTCCCTATAGTTGGAAAAATATCAGAAATCGGCACACCAACTTTATCTTTGAAACCATCCACTTCATGGCTAAAAATAGCAAGGATTTTAATTCAAAATGAGCATCCAAACTACATTTTTCTCCACAAATTGTGATTGGCCAAGCACATGAGAAAAAGAAGGATTTTCAAACTCTATTTTTAGTAAATTTACCTTTACCTTCACCTATAAATACCACACACCTTTCACCTTTCAAAGCATCCCTTAATCCTTCATCACTCATCCATCATTCTCTCTTCATAACATCCTTTCATTCTCTCTTGTTCTTTTCATTTCCATTCCATTTCCCCTTTCATTTTAGCCAAAAAAGCCTTGTCATGATCATTTCTTGGCCGACCACCTTGAGAAACCTTTAGCAAATGAGCAATGGGCGTATTGGAGAAGCACTTTAGTTAGAAAGATATGAAAGGGTATTGAATTGAATTGGCGTTTACTCTTTCCTCTTTGTTGTTTAATTTAAACATGTTTGCTAAGTGTTTATTCATCTTGCAATCAGTAAAGATAGCTTAATTTTGTTTAGCTAGGATGATTATGTTAATTCAATAATATTTGTTTGATTAATGTTTAACGTGTTTGTGCCTCAGTCGATCATGTTTTCAATTAAAATCAAGATGTATTTCATTTATACGTGATTGGATGCCTTCAGATTAGGTGAGCGATCCTAACCAGATGACGACTAATAGACACATAATTGAAAAGTGTAATGCTCAATTTAGATCATTAAACCTAAATAAATTAGAAGTTCATAATATCTTTAGTTAGCTGTATTATCTTGCATAGTTTTTAGGTTTATGTGATTAAACTGTTTCAAACTTAATTATCCCTATTGCCTCAGATAAACACTAAGAAACCCTTAGTTTAATATGATCAGTAAAATGCATGTTTCACTAAGTGAAAGATCGGGAAGGACTTAATTTGGTTTTCAAACTCATGAAAGATTAAATTGCCATGGGTTTTTCGAACACTGTTAAGTATGATGAAAATGAATGAAGTTGATTAATGTAATTATCCTACCCTATTCATGTTATTGATTGTTGAAATTGTGTTTTTGTTGTTAAAATCCATTCTTACATTTAGATAATTTGCATTTAATTTAATTGCATAAGGATCACCTTGCATCTAGGTAATTTAATTTAATCATGCACCACTGAAAATATTGTGTTTTTTCCACCAAATTTTTAACTTACATTTTTACAAATAATCTATTAACATACACAGTCTCTATGGATACGATAACTCATTTTACTTACTTATTACTTGAATGATTGTGTACACTTACACAAAAATCTCGTTACGAGTTTTTGGCGCCATTGTCAGGGACTGTTACCTTAATTATTTTTGTGAAATTATTCTTTGCAATTTGGTTTTTTGTTTTATTTTTATTTACTAATTAATTAATTATTTTTTCTTTATTATTATTCTTATTTTTTTCTTTATTGTTTAGTTTTTTTGTGATTTTCTTTTTAGATCTTCATGAGCATAGATCGAATCATCAATTTACTCCCTGTACACTCTGAAATCGAGTGGGCATTTAGATAAAGAAGATGAGAAAGATTAGCCCAGAGACAAGCCACATAAATGGACCTTGAGAACCAAAATGACATTTAAGGGAATGGAGCCGCTAATGCTCAAAATCTAATCCTTATTGCCGTTGATAGGGACCGACCCCTAAGGCAGTATGTCGTACCACTTCTTAACAAACTAAATTTGAGAATTAGGAGACTAGAGATTGAGGCATTACAGTTTGAATTGAAGCCTGTGATGTTTTAGATGCTTAAAACAATAGGCCAATTTAGTGGAATGCACACAGAAGATGTAACGCCCCAAATCCAGAAAACCCCTGTGAAATTATTTTTGTGTGTTGCGGCATGAAAGTATGTTTGATTTAGTGGTTTAGTGCTCTGCGAGAGTCTGGGAAGTCATAGGGTTAAGCCATGGCTAGAGAAAATTTTTTGTTCTTATTGAATAAACCCTTATTTTCTGATAGTAGGCTTCTTAAATTTATGTGGGTAGAGCATCTCATGAAAAGCATAATAGTCTAGTGGCATATGGCGTGTTGATATGCCAAGGGACTAGGGTTCGAGTTCTGTTGCAAGCAGGGAGTGTTCTTTTTACAAACTATCCTATAGGTGGTTGGATGGCATTGGGACTCTAGTGGTTGGACGGTTGAGGGGAGTAAGGGATCAAATAGCCGAATTTGAAGTGTAGTTGAGGGAGTTTGAATCGGTCAAGTGAGGAAAAAGAGGAGAGATTTGGGGAAGATAGGGGGAGTGGATCCAGGAGTGGGATAGAGGTAGTAGTTGACCGAATGTGGGAGTCCCCATTATGCCAATTCGGTCATAGGCTATTGGGGTGCCGAAATTGTGTTCTTTGGTTTTTCTCTCTTTTTCGTCGGTTTTCTTTCTAGCCTTCTCAGTGCATTTTGAGGTTTAGGCTAAATTGACCTTTGAAGAATACTTTCTTTTCCTTTTCAAACCCTAACTGAATACTCTTCTCTTCCAACTCGTGTTCTTTGGGTTGAGCATCCTTCTCACCTGGCTAAAACTAAACATTATCGACTTTTCTCTCAACTTTTTCTGTTGGCTCTATAGCTATTGATTGCTTCCCTTTCTTCTAGCAGATCGGTTTCTTTAAACACCTCTCTATGGATAATACTATTTCACCATCTTCTCTTTCGCTTTTGCTTTTGTGGTTGGGTTTGAGGACTTACGGATAATTGGTAGGTGCTTTGGGTTTCTCTTTTTATTTCTCCTCGCCTCGATGATCTTCAGTTAATATTTTCTCTTCTTTTCGTTTGCTGCTAGGAGTTCGATCGTACCACTTTATTCCTATGCTTGGCATTCTTTTGGCTTCTGGGTGTGTTTAGGCCTATTGTCCTCTTCTTTAAAGTGATCCTACATTTTTCGGTAGGTCTCTGTGTGACTACTATTTTTCGGCTTTCGGTTACTTTCCCTTTCTGTTGTGCTAATTCTATAGCTAACATTTCCTTTTACGGTCGGTTTTATCATGGGTGTTAGGTGAACAAAGTTATTCAGCAGTGGAGTGGTTTAACATTTGCGTTCATTCAAGGTAGGTATCTAAGGTTTTTGGGGAGTAGGTATTAAAGAGGGGGATGTTTTGCTAAGTTGCCAAATCGAGTAATGGATGGTTTTCATTAAATACAAGATTGTGCCGTGGACTCCTAACACCTTTCCCGCGGTTTCGCAAACAGGTATGTGTACCACACTACCATTAGGTGTGAATTGGTAGAAAAATCGAAAAGCCGAAAAGTGGGCTGTCGCCACCACTCAGGCATGTGGCCGTCTGTGTAGCAGGCCATGGAGTAAACCATGGCCGTGTGGTCGATGAGATAGGCCAATGGCCCATGGGCCCTTATGAAAAAATTACACAAAGTGTGGTAGATTGTAGGCCAGGCTATGTAAACTACAAGGTTAGGGCCATTTCTGGGCTAAGTGGGCCATATGAGAGTATGGACCCATATGGGCCCGTAATATGGGCTGAAGGCCCATTATCACTGTTTGATTATTAAGGTTGCATGGATCGCCTTAGACGACTGTGGACCTACTGTTGGGTCGGTAAGTATACTTAGACCTTATACTGTTGAAATGACCATTATACCCCTATGAGGTAAATTGACTAAAATACCCCTGTATTATGTATGACTGTTTTTTTGCATGGCATTTCTGCATACATGTATGATATTATGTTGCATTACATGGGGTGGGATATATGATTTTGGGGGAAGTGTACTGAAAGGCTACGAGCCTATTACTGCCAGCTCTACTGCAAATATTGTTTAGTACCGAAATCGGTACGACTTGGTGTGTAAGGTTGGGTGGGTCAATTTTATCCCCACATGGTGTGTAGGGCTGGTACAGAGATGGTGTGTAGCGGTTGGATTGGGTAGGATTATTTGTTTGCATACTGTACTCAAATGTGCTAAGGCCCAGACTGCCTCTGTTACTGAAAGGGGTTTAGGCCCAGACTGACACTGTTACTGAAAAAGGGGCTAAGGCCCTAACTAGAACTAATGGGCCTAGGCCCAGATTGCGTTTACTCTGATTGTTTGTTATTTTGGGATTTCACACTGGAGTTTTCGTAAACTCACCTATCTATTATCTGTGCAGGTAATCCTCAGGTTTAGACGGATCGAGGCGACGGAGGACTCGAAGGTGGCCACTCAACGTAATTAACTTATCTAATATACTATAATTTAGAGTTTTATTCAATATTGGGTTTTTGTTTTGTAATAAGGCCTTTTAAAGTTTATTTTAATTTGGGGATTTAATTACTTTAATTTTTACCTGTTAGTAATAGGACTAGTATTTTCAAGAAAGCACAAACCAATGATTTTCTGAAATCATCACGCTTACGCCATACGTTTTAAAAGTTTCCGTAACAAACACTGTTTTAAAACTTGAGAAACTACTATAATTAATATTTTGCTTAAATAACTTGAGTTTCACAAGGAACTAGATATCCTAACATTTTATTTAGAGTCTAAAGAAGTTTTTACGAAAAACAGATTTTTTAACGATTTGTGTTTTGGAAGAACACTCCAATGTCATATCACAGATTCAACAATAACGTCTAGGCCAGGTTTGGGTTGCTACATTTAGTGGTATCAGAGTCAGGTTGCAAAACTCGGATGTGGGTTTGGGTTTTCAAAATCATGGAAATATTTTACTGAAAGAGTGGTACACCGAGTCTCCTCGCTGATCCTGTAAGTCTTATGACTGTTTTTACTGAAATATTACTGAGATTACTTTAGGTAGTAAAAAACTATACGAAAAACTTTTTAATTAGAGTAAACTCCGAACGTTGAATTGCAAAAATGAACTCTGAAATAATATTGTTCATAAAACATCTGTAATAAACACTGGAATAATAACTGATTGGTATAAAACTTTTAATACAGATAAAAGCGCGAGTGGATAGTGAGCACTAGAGGTACTCGTGGTAGAGGTTGCGGCAAAGGCCGTGGAGGTGCTAGGGCTAGGTTTTTGTCTTCTGGACACCAGCCTAATAAGGAAGTTAGAGGGACACCAGCTTCACCTATGGTTGAGACAGGGTCTCAAAATCGAGCGGCTGGGGACGACGCATTGTCCCAAGCAATGTTGAGAACTCTGAAAAGGGTCGCTGGGACTAGTACTGGTAATGTGGGTCGTGGGTCGGTTGCAGAATGACTTAGGTCTAATGGGGATGAGATATTTAGGGGTATTGTTGGTGTTTCCCCTAATGTGGCTGAATATTGGATAGAGGCCACAGAAAGGATCATGGATGACCTTGACTGTACCCCTAATCAGAAACTAAAAGGTGCAGTATCTCTTTTGAGAGAGGAGGCTTACCAGTGGTGGCTTACCATCAAAGAGGGCACTCAAGCCGATTGTTTGACCTGGGTATTTTTCAAGACTACTTTCCAGGCTAAATATGTGGGTGCCAACTATGTGGATGCTCGTAGAAGGGAATTTCTGAACTTAACTCAGAGAGATAGGACAGTGGTTGAATATGAGGCTGAATTTTTGTGATTGAGCCACTATGCATGTGGGATGGTGGCAATAGAATACGAGCGGTGTGTTCAATTTGAGGATGGCCTCAGAGATGGTTTAAGGGTTCTAATAGCTCCTCAGAGGGAGCAAGATTCTGCAGCCCTAGTTGACAAGGCAAAAATTACCGAGGATGTGACGTGCACTGAGCGCCAGAACAGGGAGAAAGGCAGAGGTAAGAGGGATGCTGAGCATTCAAATTCTTTTCAGAGGTTTAAGAAAAAACCCAGAGCTGATGGTCCAATCAAAGTAAGGACCCTTGCTGCTGCTACTTTTGGACTGTAGTTTTGTGCTGATTGTGGAAAATGCCATCAGAGCGAATGTTGGAAAAAGATGGGTGCATGTATGAGATGCGGATCATTGGAGCACCGTGTCAAGGATTGTCCACGGAGGCCTGAGCAGGTGCAAGCTACTGGTTTTGGTAATGTTCAGCGAGGTGGTCTATAGCCACCGAGAGGCCGAGGTCAGGCCAGGGTGAAAATGGTGTGGGCTGTCGTCGTGGAGCACCGGGTAGAGGTGCTGGTTATATTGAGGTGAGGCAGCCGGCACTGGTTTATACTGCACGTCACTGAGAGGATAGGGATGCTCCAGATGTCATAACGGGTATGTTCTTTATCCATAAAGTACCTTATACTGCATTAATAGATATAGGATCTACCCATTCTTATATTGCTTGCACTGTTATTGAGAAATTGGGGACTCCACTTGAGAATACTCCGAGTGGAATTACTATTCTAAGTCCATTGGGACAGTCTATAAGGGTAAATAAGTTGTTTAGAGATGTTCCCTTGGAGATACGAGGAGTTGTTTTTCTGGCTAATCTCATGGAGCTGCCTTTCAGAGAATTTGACCTAATACTAGGCATGGATTGGTTAGTTAAACATCGGGTAAGCTTGGATTGTACCACTAAATGGGTTGTACTGAGAACTGAGGCAGATGTGGAGGTAGAGGTAATTGGGGAACGATAGAACTATTTGAGTAATGTAATTTCTGCACTAAAGGCCGAAAAGTTGGTTCGCAAGGGTTGCGAGGCATTCTTGGCTTACGTCAGTGTTTTAGATGTTGGGGACTTTTCGATAAAGGATATTAGAAATGTCAAGGATTTTCCGGACGTCTTTCCTGAAGAGCTACGGGGGTTACCTCCAAAGCGTGAAGTGGAGCTTGGGATTGAGCTCTTTCTTGGTACAGCTCCGGTGTCCATTGCCGCTTATAGAATGGCATCGAAGGAGCTTGTGGAGCTTAAAACCCAGATACAAGAGTTACTGGACAGTGGGTTTATCCGACCTAGTGTGTCTCCATAGGGAGCACCAGTTTTATTTGTGAAAAAGAAGGATAGATCCATGCGTATGTGCATCGATTACAGGCAATTAAATAAGCTGACCATTAAAAATAAATACCCTCTACCAAGGATTGATGATCTGTTCAATCAACTACGAGGGGCGTCGGTATTCTTTAAAATAAATCTCCAGTTGGGGTACCATCAACTGAGAGTTAAAGAGGCTGATATGCACAAGACGATGTTTAGGACTCGTTATGGTCATTACGTGTTCTTGGTAATGCCTTTTGGATTGAAAATTACACCAGCAACTTTTATGGATTTGATGAACAGAGTATTTCAACCCTATCTGGATCGATTTGTTGTAGTATTTATCGACGACATATTGGTGTACTCAAGGACTGATGTGGAACATGATGAACATTTCCGAGTAGTTCTACAAATTTTGAGGGAGAAACAACTATACGCCAAGCTCAGCAAGTGTGAATTCTGGTTAAGGAAGGTAACGTTTCTTGGTCAAGTGGTATCTGCTGAGGGGATTAGGGTTGATCCTCGAAAAATTGAGGCTATCCTAGTTTGGAAGCAGCCTAAGACTGTATCGAAAATTTGGAGTTTTCTAGGATTGGCTGGGTACTATCGCGGATTTGTAGAGGGATTTTCACTAATTGTCGTACCCTTAACTAAGTTGCTGTGAAAGAATGTGCCCTTTAACTAGACTGGTGAGCAGTAAGAGAGTTTTGAGAAGCTCAAGAAAGTTTTAACTGAGGCCCTTGTCTTGATTCAGCTAGAGTCTGGGAAAGAATTTACTGTTGACAGCAATGCATCACAAGTTGGTTTAGGTTGTGTGTTGATGCAAGAGGGTAAGGTGGTAGCGTATGCGTCAGGCCAGCTTAAGACTCACGAGGTGAATTACCCAACACACGACTTGGAGTTGGCCGCAGTGGTATTCGCATTAAAAATTTGGAGGCATTACTTGTACAGTGAGAAATGTATCATTTACACAGATCATAAGAGCTTGAAGTATCTCCTTACTCAGAAAGAGTTAAATCTTAGGCAGCGTAGATGGATTGAACTGCTTAAGGATTATGACTATTTGATTGAATACCACCCTGGTAAGGCCAATGTAGTGGCTGATGCACTAAGTCGTAGGGCTATGATTGATCTGAGAACAATGTTTGCTCGTCTTAGCTTATTTGATGATGGTAGCTTATTGGCCAAGCTCCAAGTTAAACTAGTGTGAATTAAGTAGATTAAGAGTAAACAGTTAGAGGATGAGTCTTTGGGTCTTCGGTTTTGTTAGGTAAAAAATGGTAATACTATGGATTTTGGGCTGAATGATGAAGGGGTACTCTGTTTCCGAGGAAGAATTTGCGTACCTAAGGATACTGATTTGAGATAGACTTTATTGCGAGAGGCGCATAGTAGCCCCTATGCTATGCACCCAGGTGGAAATAAGATGTACAAAGATCTACGTGAGGTATATTGGTGGCCAGGCCTTAAGCGTGAGATTACCGACTTTGTGGGGATATCTAACTTGCCAATAGGTTAAAGTAGAACATCAGTTGCCTTCTGGGTTGCTCCAATCGGTTAAAATTCTGATGTGGAAGTGGGAAAGAGTAATTATGGACTTTGTGAGTAGGCTACCCTTAACGCCTTCTAAGAAAGATTCTGTGTAGGTTATCGTGGATCGATTGACCAAAACTGCCAATTTCATACTGGTTCGCACAAATTATTCATTGTAGAAACTTGCTAAGCTGTATGTATCTGAGGTAGTGAGACTGCATGGGGTACCAGTTTCTATAATATCTGACAGAGATCCTCGCTTCACGTCTCGGTTCTGAAAGAAGTTACATGAAGCTTTGGGTACACAATTGGACTTCAGTATTGCATTCCATCCTTAGACAGATGGTCAGTCGGAGAGGGTGATTCAAATACTAGAGGACATGTTAAGGAGTTGTGTAATTGACTTCTGAGGTAGTTGGGAGGATTACTTGCCGTTAGCAGAGTTTGCTTGCAACAATAACTACCAGTCTAGCATACAGATGGCACCATACGAAGCACTATATGGTCGACACTCTGTCATGTTGGACTGAGTTGGGTGAGCTGCGTGCTCTGGGTCCTGAGCTAGTATCTAATACCGAGGATAAAGTTAGATTATTTCGAGATTGACTGAAGGCAGCGTCAGACAGACAAAAGTCTTATGCGGATCTGAAGTGTAAGGAAATTGAGTATTCTGTGGGAGATTTTATCTTTCTGAAGGTTTCGCCATGGAAGAAGGTACTAAGATTTGGGAGTAAGAGCAAGTTGAGCCCAAGGTTTATTAGACCTTATCGCATATTGAGACGAGTAGGACCAGTTGCCTACTAGTTAGAGCTACCTTCAGAATTAGAGCAGATTCATGATGTGTTCCACGTCTCTGTGCTGAGGCGTTATTGCTCTGATCCTACGCATGTGGTACCAGTTGAGGAGATTGAAGTTATACCAGATTTGACTTTTGAGGAGGAGCCAGTCCAGATTTTGGATCGTGAGGTGAAAGTCTTGAGAAAGAAATCAATCCTATTAGTAAAAGTTCTATGGTGGAACCATAGTTCTGAGGCGGCTACATGGGAACCCCTCACCTATTTTGACCAGGTAAATTTCGAGGCCAAAATTTTCTTTAAGAAGGGTAGAATTGTAATGCCCCAAATCTCAAAAACCCCTGTTAAATTATTTTTGACTGTTGTAGAAAAAAGTATGTCTGATTTAGTGGTTTAGTGCTCTGCGGATGTCTGAGAAGTCATGGGGTCAAGCCATGGCTAGAGCAATTTTTTTGTTCTTATTGAATAAACCATTGTTTTTTGACAGTAGGCTTCTTAAATTTATATGGGTAAAGCATGTCATGAAAGCCCTACTAGTCTAGTGGCATATGGCGTGTTGCTATGCCAAGGGACCAGGGTTTGAGTTCTGTTGCAAGCAGGGAGTGTTCTTTTTGCAAACTACTGTATGGGTGATTGGATGGCATTGGGACTCTAGTGGTTGGATGGTTGAGGGGAGTAAAGGATCAAGTAGCCAAATTTGAGGAGCAATTGAGGGAGTTTGAATTTATCAAGTGAGGAAAAAGAGGAGAGATTTGTAGAGAGATAGGGGGAGTGGATCAAGGAGTGGGGGATAGGTAGTAGTTGACCGAATGTGGGAGTCTCCATTATGCTAATTCTATCATAGGCTATTGGGGTGCCGAAATTGTGTTCTTTGGTTTTGCTCTCATTTTTTTCAGTTTTCTTTCTAGTTTTCTCAGTGCATTTTGAGGCTGAGGCTGAATTGACCTTTGGAGAATACTTTCTTTTCTTCTTTAAACCCTATCGAATACTTTTCTCTTCTTTGGGTTGAGCATCCTTCTCACCTGGCTAAAACTGAACATTGTTGACTTTTTTCTCATCTTTTTCTGTCGGCTCTATAGCTATTGATTGTTTCCCTTTTCTCTGGTAGACCAGTTTGTTTAAACACCTCTCTTTGGGTAGTATTGTTGCCGAATACTATTTCACCCTCTTTTCTCTCGCTTTTGCTTTTGTGGTCGGGTTTGAGGACTCACGAATAATCGGTAGGTGCTTTGGGTTTCTCTTTTTATTTCTCCTTTCCTCGATGATCTTCGTTTAATATTTTCTCTTCTTTTCGTTTGCTGCTAAGAGTTTGATCGTATCACTTTGTTCCTATCACTTGGCATTCTTTTGGCTTCCGAGGTGTGTTTAGGCCAATTGTCCTCTTCTTTGAAGTGATCCTGCATTTTTCGATAGGTCTCTGTTTGACTACTATTTTTTGACTTTCGGTTACTTTCCCTTTTTGTTGTGCTAATTCAATAGCGAACATCTCCTTTTACGGTCGGTTTTATCAGGGGTGTTTGGTGAACAAAGTTATTCAGCAGTGGAGTGGTTTAACCATTTGCGTTCATTCAAGGTAGGTATCTAAGGCTTTTGGGGAGTAGGTATTAAAGAGGGGGATGTTTTGCATAGTTGCCAAATCGGCTAATGGATGGTTTTCATTAAAAACAAGATTGTGTCGTGGACTCCTAACACCTTCCGCGCGGTTTTGCAAACAGGTGTGTGTACCACACTACCATTAGGTGTGAATTGGTAGAAAAGCCGAAAAGCCGAAAAGTGGGCTTCGCCACCACTCAGGCATGTGCCCATTTTTGTAGCAGGCCATGGAGTAAACCATGGCCGTGTGGTCAATGAGATGGCCATGAATGTTTTCATGGACCAAAACGATATTGGGCCATTTGGGCCGAACCGAGTCGTGTAGGCCCAATGGGCCCATGGAGCCTCTACGGAAAAATCGCACAAAGTGTGGTAGATTGTAGGCCAGGCTATTTAAACTACACGGTTTGGGCCATTTCTAGGCTAAGTGGGCCATATGAGAGTATGGGCCCACATGTGCCCGCATTATGGACTGAAGGCCCATTATCACTGTTTGACTATTAAGGTTGCATATGTTGCCTTAGACGACTGTGGACCTACTGTTGTGTTAGTAAGTATACTTAGACCCTATATCGATGAAATTACCATTATACCCCTGTAAGGTAAATTGATTGAAATACCCTTGTATTATGTATGACTATTTTTGAGCATGGCATTTCTGCATACATGTATGATATTATGTTGCATTACATAGGGTGGGATATATGATTTTGGAGGAAGTGTACTGAAAGGCTATGAGCCTATTACTGGCAGCTCTGCTACAAATATTGTTTAGTACTGAAATCGGTACAACTTGGAGTGTAGGGTTGGGTGGGTTGATTTTATCCCCACATGGTGTGTAGGGCTAGTACGGAGATGGTGTGTAGCGGTTGGATTGGGTAGGATTCTTTTTTTGCATACTGTACTGAGATGGGCTAAGGCCCAGACTGCCTTTGGTACTGGAATGGGCTCAGGCCTAGACTGATACTATTACTGAAAAAGGAGCTAAGGCCTAACTAGAACTAATGTGCCTAGGCCCAGATTGTGTTTACTCTGATTGTTTGTTATTTTGGGATTTCACATTGAGTTTTCGTAGACTCACCCATCTGTTATCTGTGCAGGTAATTCCCAGGCTTAGACGGAGGACTCGAAGGTGGCCACTCGACGAAATTAATTTATTTAATATACTATAATTTAGATTTTTATTCGATATTGGGTTTTCGTTTTGCAGTAAGGCCTTTTAAAGTTTATTTTAATTTGGGGATTTAAGTACTTTTAATTTTACCTGGTAATAGGACTCGTATTTTTAAGAAATCACAAACCAATGCTTTTCTAAAATCATTACACTTACGCCATACGTTTTAAAAGCTTCCGTAACAAACACTATTTTAAAACTTGAGAAACTTGTATAATTAATATTTTGCTTAAATAACTTGAGTTTTCACAAGGAACTAGCCATCCTAACCTTTTATTTAGAGTCTAAGGAAGTTTTTACGAAAAACAGGTTTTTTAACAACTTTTGTTTTGGAAGAACACTCCAATGTCACATCACAGATTCCGCCATAACGTCTAGGCTGGGTTTGGGGTGTCACATTTGATCTACATATTCACCTTTGATTATTTATGGAGATGAGTGATTCCTTCAAGATAACCGGTCTAACTGAAAACACACTGAGGTTGAAATTGTTTCCATACTCGTTGTGAGATCGAGTAGAAGTATGACTTAATTTGTTGCCGTCCAACTCAATTTCTACTTCGCAAGAATTGGCTAAATGCTTTTGGATAAAGTTTTTCCCACCTAGAAAAAATGCTAAGTTGCAGAAACAGGTCACCACTTTTTAACAATTAGATGACGAGTCCTTATACGAGTTATAGGAAATATTCAATGAGTTACTATGTAGATGCCCTCATCACGGGATTCCACTGTAACAGCCTGAATTAAGGCCTAGTCAGAACAGTGGTCTCAAGACTACAAATCTGAATTAGAAATAATTATTTTATAATTATTATAAGGTATATGATATGTTTATATGATAGTGTAAAATTTTCATGAAGAAATTTTATGTGAGAAGTGTTTAATTTGGCTTTAAGGACTAAATCGCATAAAGTATGAAAGTTACATTATAATAGCTAAAAGTATTAAATAGTTATAGAATTTTTAGTGGAAGCCCTTATGTGGAAATTATTCCATTAATAAGTTAGTGGAGGATATTTTTTTGGTATTATTGAAATTAGTTAGAAATTAAAAGGGTAAATTGGTAATTAAGTTAAAAAGGTATAATAAGACAAAAATGCAAAACTCATCATCTTTATGTTTCTTTCTTCCATTGAAATGAAGAAAAACGGACAGCCATGGATGAGCATGATATTTGGCCAAGCTTCTATGGCTCATCTAGGTATGGTTTTTGTCTCGTTTTTAATTATTTTTATGTTTTCGAAGTCGTGGTAACTCGATTTACCTATCCCATACCTTCGTTTCCAAAATTGTTAAAGTTTGTGAATTTTTCTATTGTTGATAAAATGTGTATTTTGATAATTGATGATAGAAAATGCATCCCTGTTGTTAGAGAAACAACATTTGTGAAGTGATTTTTAATAAAAATGTCGAGTAAGGACTAAGTTGGGAAATGTGTTAAATGGTGTGGTAAAAGTGTGAATATGTGAAATATGTGGGCTGCTATAAGTAAGATAAATATTCAGCTAGACTTGGCTTGGGATAAAATTGAATGAATTTTGTCTTTCGAGCCTAGGGACTAATTCGCAAATAAGTGAAAGTTTAGGGCAAAATTGTAAATTTTCTAAAGTATGATTTTTGGGTCAATTTGAATATTGTGAGTAATAAATAAGCTATATTTGAAATATTAGATAAAAGATCGAGATTTGGGCTAAAATCGAGAAAGTATGTGGTTAAGGACAAAAAGGGAATAATTAGCCATTTTTGCATTCGAGGTAAGTTCATGCGATAATAATAATGCAATGTCTTATTTGAATTGAAATGCCTAATTATTGTTATATAATTTGTATGATTTGTTACGGAACTCGACGAGGAATCGACAAACGAGTTGTATGATAAAATTGGTAAGACAATAATGTTATTGTGATTTGTGATTGAAATCTAAATTAATATGATAATTCGGATATGTTGAATTATATGATTGTGGTACTATGTACGTGATGGTGTTATGCTTCACGAAATTATATTGTATGCTATGCATATGCAATGACCTAAAACATATGTCTATGATGTTTGATGAAATTGTAATGAATGGTAACTTGGTGTTAAAGAGTGATATTACACGGAATATGCATGACGAGATTTGATGTGCTAAAACTCCCGGTTGAACCATAGGAATAGATCAGATATCCATGCCATGATACTAGGGTCATGTGTGAGCTAGTGTAAGACCATGTCTGGGATATGGCATCGGCCTAAATATGTGAGCCAGTGTAGGACCATGTTTGGAACATGGCATCGGCATTGTTATGTAAGCCAGTGTAAGACCATGTCTGGGACATGGCATCGGCCTCAATATGTGAGCTAGTGTAAAACCATGTTTGGAACATGGCATCGACATTGTTATGTGAGCTAGTGTAAGACCATGTCTGGGACATGGCATCAGCCTCAATATGTGAGCCAGTGTAAGACCATGTTTGGAACATGGCATCGGCATTGTTCTGTGAGCCAGTGTAAGACTATGTCTGGGACAAGGCATTGGCACTGATGTATGAGAGCCAGTGTAAGACCATTTCCAAGACATGGCATTGACATTTTACCCTTTTATATGAGGCTTATCTGGTATTCTTTAGCATTCCAACTGGTTCAATGGGTGATTTAAAGATTGTGTCATGATTGAGAAAAGTTATGATTATGTTGCAAGTGGTACATGTATGTGTGCAAAACTCATGGGAAATTGTGGAAATTGAGTTAGAGGTTGAATAAAATATGAAATTAAAGCTTATCAAGTGTAGTTTCCCTAGAAGAAACAGTGTAAGCAAAAGAATTTCATGTTATGAGATATTTGGATTTCTGTGAGACAAGGTTAAAGTGATTTTAGGTTCCCTTGTCTTAACTTTGGAAAATAATTAAAAATTTCATGAAAATAATTATGGGCTAGAATTCGTATGCATAAATCCTTAATGAGCCTATTTTCAAGAGAAATAGACAGGAACATTATTCGAATCCCGTACGGTGAGATAATTAATTTTAGTAAAGAAAGGTCGAAGCTATCAAACAGCAGAACAGGGGTAAATTTGAAGAATAAACTGCACTTATTGGCTGATCCATAAATTTTGAAAATTTTATGGTAGAAAGATATATGAGTCTAATTTTGAACTATTTTAACGGATCTTAGTTTAGAATTCTGTAACTCAAGTTATCAATAATTTAGTGATTATGACTCGCATAGATAGCTTGGCTAGAATATGAATAAATAGTGGAATTTTGTGGAATTATGATTGTGTTACGTTGAGAACATGTTGTGAGAATATGGAAAAAATATGTCAATAAATCTCTTATTATTTTAATATGGACTTACTAAGCTATATAGCTTACCCCTTCCTTTTTCCTCATTTTATAGGGTCACAAGTTATCTCGGGTTGGAGATCGCCGGAGATTCTATCACACTATCCAGCTATTGAAGGGTATAAATGATTTCAAGTACTTTAAGTCTATGGCATGTATAGGGACTTATTCAATTGGGTATGTCTCATTTGATTGGGCCAAATGTATTGGCTTATAATGGGAATATGATTCATTTTGTATTTGGCCATGTGATGTGGCTCATATTGGCTATTGGGTTGTAAACCTATCCATATATGCATGCATGTGCTAAAGGTTTCATGTAACACCCTTACCTGTACCCGAGATTGGGACTAGGTACGAGGCATTACCGGACATGTACTCGAACATTTTCAGGAAATGCGGGTTATAAAATTTCATTCCAATATAAAACCAATCAAAATGCATCTTAATGTCCTTATTATGGGTCTACGAGACCCAAAACATATGTTGAGAAAGGTCTAGGACTAAACCGAGAACTTAGGAAAACTTAAAGAAAATTTCTAGGTTAATGCCTCACACGCCCGTGTGGAGACATAGCACACGCCCGTGTGCCATAGGGACACGCCCGTGTCCATCACCTGTGTTGAATTTATGAAAATTATTTCCTTTGTATTAAGGATTTCTATGGCTTATAACACCTTTAAGATTGACTCATTATTATAACTCATTGCCAATTGTGACCTAGGCATCCCATGTGATTTTGTCACGTTACATGTGTCTAAATATGAAATACCATATCTGATCCTCACTAGAACAATTGAACATAAGCATGCATAAATTTGTAGGTCATAACCTGCTTCAAAATGAGCCAATTCCCATGGCCCTATACAAATGAATATGCATACCTTTACATGCCTTCATTTTGGCAATTCAAATGGCACATATAACAAAATAAACAAAAGCCCTGTACATGCCATTGAACAAAATAAAAGTGTCTATATACCAAAGCTGGACTAGTTGATAGTGTGTGGACCTCCGACCGTCTTCCCATCTTTACAAGTCCTCGAACTCTGTAAAATAGGGAAAAGAGAGGGGTAAGCATTTACATGCTTCGTAAGCCCGAATAACTGGAAGGTAAACTTACCGAGTAATTAGCATACAACCATATCAGGCAATAAAGCCAACTAGCATGGAATGATTTCCCTATCACATGTACTCAATTCACAAGTTAGTCACATAACAATGCACCATATAATTAATCTTAGATGAGCTCATCATTCAACAATTCCATTTATATATTTCATAATGATCCCGTTGAGTTTCTTGGAAGCCTTGATGGATTATCCATTTATCGTCAAGTCATAAGAGCGACCATTTCATGTATGCACTCTCGCGAACCTCACATCTTATGACAGGATTACCAGTCCAGGCTAAATCCCCCGTAATATAAACTCATAAGGTGATGTCAGGATTACCAGTCCAAGCTAAATCCCTTATAGTGACAAACACCCTTAATGAGCTCAGATCTGAATTACCAGTCCAGGCTAAATTCAGACCCTAATCGGATTACCTGTCCAGGCTAAATCCATAATGCACACATATTCTTCAGGAGGCTCGATCACACAAGGAACACCCGTCTGGGCTAGATCCTTTCTCTATTTGAGATCAACGGATTACCTGTCCGGCTAAATCCTTTTCTTGCAACACATGCAGGATCTCAAGTCATGTAAGCCATGGTTTATCCATCGAATTTCCCTTTTTAACTTCAACCGAGACAAATATCAACGTGTCATTATTAAGGATATATTTCATGGATTTTCATGCCATCATTAAATGCAATTATCATACATTCATAAAACATACAAATGGGCATATTATGAGTTTACTTTAAGTTATTCGAACTTACTTGGTACTCGTTCTAGTATCGTGTTTCGGTTATTCCAAAACCTTCCGTTTTCCTCGATCGATCTCTGAAATTTGTTCCTCGGGGTCTATAACAATAAAGTAGAATCATTAACATCTCACATTAGACTTTTTGAAAATGACTATTTTGCCCCTAACTTTTCACATTTTTACGATTTAGTCCCTAGGCTTGTAAAATGAAATGCATGCAATTTCTACCTTACCCAAGCCTAGATGAATATTTTTACCCCGTATGGCAGCCCACATTTTCCATTATTTCACATTTCTACCACATGTTTTGCACCTTTTGCAAAAAGGTCCTTTTAGGGGTTTTTCATGAAAATCACCTAGAAAAAGATGTTTAACACATATCCAACTTTCATATTCCTCTATAAAACATCAAGGTATAAACATGTCACACATGGGTCATTTTGTAAACATGAACCCTAACTCAAAAAATAGGTAGAAATGGAGAGAGTAAGCTACCGAGATTTCAAAAATACGAAGAACATTAAAAACAAGGCTTGGGAGCACTTACTATTGAGCTTGAAAATGTTGAAAACCCTAGCTATGGAGGCTTGAGAAATTTGGCTGGACAAGGGAGAAGAATGGTTGATTTTTGCCTTCCTTTCCGCATTTTATTTTATTAATTAGCCAAATGACCAAAATGCCCTTCAGCCCTTTCTTTTAAATTTCATCCATACATGCCCATTTTTCTCCAAAAACTTAGAAATTGGGAAAATTTCTCTTTAATATCTTCTAATTAAAGCAATTGCATGCAAATTTCTTCTAGAATCCAAGTTTTACAATTTATTCAATTTGGTTCTTATTTTCTAATTGGACACCTTACTCAGAATTTCTTCATGAAACTTTAGCATGTGCATATTCTTATATTCTAAACCTCATAATAATGATATAATAAATATTTAAATGTCAGATTTATGGTCCCGAAACCACTGTTCTGACTAGGCCTTATTTCAGGATGTTATATGGTGTGGTCATATGTGTTTGGTATGGATGAATTGTGAATGTGCCCTAGATTACTTGATGATTTTAAAGTGACTAAATTGGCTTATGGATAGACTTTAGCATAAGTATGAAGTGTAAGAATGTGTTAACGATAATCATGGCATGAAGTTGATAAGTTTAAACTAGGCAAAGTACAGTGCCTTTTGCATGAATAAATTGATATGAAATTTCCACGATAAGTGCCATTGAAGTTATGTTTAAGTAAGTGCTAACGAGGGTGCCAAATGGCTTGGTAAATAGCCATTTTCTGGGCCATACAGGCAGAGACACATCCGTGTGTCTCATTCGTGTGAAGGACATGGTCTAGCACACAGGCGTGCGACTTGGCCGTGTGACTCTATTTCGTTGCTAATGTCATAAATAAAGAGTTACACGGGTGAGGATATTGGCGTGTCCTAAGCCACACGGCCTAATTCACATGGATGTGTGACTCTCCAAACATGGAAAATTTCCTACATGTTGCAAAAGGTTCGTAAGTTCTCGATTTAGTCCCGAACCACCCCCGATACATGTTTTGGGCCTTGTGAGCCTATATAAGTGACATTATGATCATGAATGAATGTTTTTATTTTGAACCAAATTTTATGACCTGATTTTACATGTATGTGTACGTTTTAGTCCGGTAATGCCTCGTCCCTACCCTGGCCTCAGAATTGGGGAAGGGTGTTATATTTAGTAGTATCAGAGCTATGGTTTAGTCAGTTCTCACGCTAACCTAGCACGTGTGAAGGTTTAGCTATACATGCCGCTAATTTGTGATAGTGTGATGTCTTCTGACACGAATGAGAACCATCTTGTTTAGACAAAGGTACTCTCCAATTGAGCTACACCTGACCATGTTGATAGTGGTACTAAGGTAATTAAGTAAAGAGCAATTATGATGATTTAAAACTCAGAAAGGTATGAATAAGAATTCATGATATATATATATGTATGTACATATATGAGACATGAGAAACATGAAATAGAATGTGTAAGTGGCATAATGAGCTTATCTACGATTGATCGATAATTCCACGACGTATAAGACTGATTTGCTTGAGTGAATGCATGTGTTCCAGTAACTTACCAAAAATATTGTAGGAATGAATGTCCATGTATACTTTTTTGAATAATTATGATTGGAAAACTCGTATAGTTTAAGTAAATGTGTTAAATCGATGAGATTTATTTATATGATTGTAATGATATGTATATGATGATGTGCGAGATGAAAGTTTCGATTGTGATACATTTATTCAAATTTGTTGACCCTCACATGATGATATTGTTTGATATGTTTGATTTAGTGAATGTGACGGGAAAAGACCTTCGAAATTATTAGAATGTATGCATAAGTGAACTTGATTGAATAAGATAATTGAAAAATCTGTGAAGATAGCTTGCCTGAAATGAATGATATAATTGTGACGACGTTACTTTGATGATGAAAGTTGTGTCATATGTATATATGTATGAGAGACGAGTTAGGGACCTTACAACCTCACCTTTCCCCTTACCAGAGTGGTGTTCTATAACGGAATTTTGTGAGAAATGTATTGAATAAACTTACAAGTGTGAAACTAAAGAGTTTAGTGATAGAATAGCTATGAATATGATTAGATATTGAGAACATGTTGATAATTAAAGCCAGAATTAGTAAAGTATCAGATCAACCCGAAAAATTTTGTAATTCACACAATATCACAGTTGATGAAGAAGTTAACTTCGGTAAATCGATCTATTCTGATTTGATGTCGAGAAATGTATTAATGGAAATTTCTTCAAAAATGATCTCCTTTAGTGAAAAGAATAATATGAAATTTGTGATGGCTGAACAAATTATCACAGTCTCTTCTGAGGTGTTCTATGTGTTTATTTGTTCTTAGAAATATTCCTATGGCTATTGATCCTCTGATGAAATTCTTGTTATGTGGGGACGTTTTATAATCGTGATATTAGACGAAAGCTTTGTCAGCATGACTAGTTTATAATCTATGTTGCTCTATTTCCCTCTAGCATTCTAATACATTTCGTTTGTTGCGAATGGATGAGAAAATGTGTATGAAGCAATGATTTTGTTTCTTCTAAATATTGCTTTATCTGATTTATATTTGGGAAGGTACATTGTTATTGTCACATTTAATCCCGGTGGGTCTGAATGATGTTTTTCTAGACTTCTTTTCTCTGGGGGATTATCGAAATCTTTCATACCTTCTTGTGAGATATGTTCTCAATATTTCGATACGGTATCGCATCTTGGATTTCTTTATTTTGGAATTTTCCAACTTCGATTTCTTCCTGTTAGTTTTCATGTCATCTTTATTCCATAAATTGTCAATCTTGGCTCGTGTCTAAAGTGTGTTATTTGGCTTATGATACTATGTTTACTATGATTATGCTTTTGGTTTGATTATTGGTAATGTAGTGACCTTACTATTCGGGTTTTTCAAATTTCTATGTAAGGATTTGACAATGGCAAAGACTTCTTGATTTCAGTAATGTGTTGCTGAATGAATTGTGAAGTGTTTTAAGACCATAAGGTAACGTGATAGCTTAAAGTATCGAATGTTATAGAAAGATCTGAGTTTGATATAGTGAAGATGACTTGGGTATTAAAAGATGATGAGATAGTATCGAATTATCTTTGAGGAAGAAAATTGTGATTACAAGTGTGTGGATAGAAAAATCCCAAACTTATACAGAGATGCTGTAAGAAAACTCACAGGAATAGTGTATTAGTGATCGGGTTTGGAACTCGATATTTTTGATCTTTGTGTATGAGTAATTGAAATGTTAATGGAGTTAAAGCCGAACAACAGGTTTTACCAGAACTACCTCCATCAGTATTGATATTAGAATGGAAATAAAAAAGGGTTCATTCTCAAGGCCATACTAGGAATTTTCCTTGTCTTGTAAAGAGAAAGAAAATGTTATGTGGCTTGTTGATTAAATGTTTGATGAGATTTGTAAAATATTTCCGGTATGTACAGACTCATCGGATCAGTGGGATTTCGTGTCTCTATGATTGTTGGAATTCTTGGAGTGCTAAGTCTTCATTAATCATATTGAAATCCAGGTTTTATATTGTGATTTATTGAGGAAGCTAAAAGAGACTCTAAAATTTAAGAGCAACTGAGAGTTGAGTCCGCAAGCTATCGGGCCGTATTAAATCATAGAGAGTATAAGGCTGAGATGAATTGGCTAGTTTCACTATTTGAATTCAAAAATATTCAAGTACTTGTGTATACATGTTACGATGAAATGGATCTGACCTTTCATGTGTATGAACTCTTCAATAGAAGTGAGATTCAGTCGATGTGTTGTATAGTGAAAGAATCACTCATGATTCGAGTATGAGAAAATAAAGAGATAAGTATTGAAGGTATAGCCGAGTGAGAGTTCTGTGTCAATGATTATGAGAACAGAAGTTTTTGTGAAAACCAAACCACTTTTCTGATAAGATTTTCGGGGACGAAAATCCTTAAAGAGGAGAGAGTTGTAACATCCCGAATTAGGGCGCAGTCGAAACAGTGGTTTTGAGACCACAAATCTAAATTAGAAATAATTATTTTATAATTATTATAAGGTCTATGATATGTTTATATGATCGTGTAAAATTTTCATGAAGAAATCATATGTGAGAAGTGTTTAATTTGGCTTTAAGGACTAAATCGCGTAAAGTGCGAAAGTTGCATTCTAATAGCTATAAGTATTAAATAGCTATAGAATTTTTAGTGGAAGCCCTTATGTGGAAATTATCCCATTAATAAGTTAATGGAGGATATTTTTTTGGTATTATTGAAATTAGTTAGAAATTAAAAGGGTAAATTGGTAATTAAGTTAAAAAGTATAATAAGACAAAAATGCAAAACTCATCATTTTTATGTTTCTTTCTTCCACGAAATGAAGAAAAATGGGCAGCCATGGATGAGCATGATATTTGGCCAAGCTTCTATGGCTCATCTAGGTATGGTTTTTGTCTCGTTTTTAATTATTTTTATGTTTTCGGAGTCGTGGTAACTCGATTTAGCTATCCCGTACCTTCGTTTTCAAAATTGTTAAAGTTTGTGAATTTTTCCATTGTTGATAAAATGTGTATTTTGATAATTGATGATAGAAAATGCATCCTTATTGTTAGATAGACAACATTTGTAAAGTGATTTTTGATAAATATGTCGATTAAGGACTAAGTTGAGAAATTTGTTAAATGGTGTGATAAAAGTGTGAATATGCGAAATATGTGGGCTGCTATAAGTAAGATATGTAACACCCCTTACTTGTACCTGAGACTGGGACAAGGTACGAGGTATTACAGAACATAAACAGGGTACTTCTAGAAGATACGGGTCCTAAAACTTCATTCCAAAATAAAATCGACCAAACAAACTCATTTTGTCCTTATCATGGACCTACGAGGTCCAAAACATACATTAGAAGTAACTCGGAACTAAACCGAGAACTTAAGAAAATTCTAAGAAAGTTTCTAGGTTTAAGCCTCACACCCCTGTGTGGAGGCAATACACACGCCCGTGTGCTTTGGGACATGCCTATGTTCCTTACTCGTGTGGAATTTTTAGAATTTATTTTTCATTTCGAGCCTACAAGGGTTTTTACATGGCCGAGCACACGCCCGTATTCTTGGCCCGTGTCCTTCACACGGCCTAGACACGCCTGTGTCATCGCCTATGTCCAAAAACCTGCACATTCTATTTATGACGCCATCATTCATTTAGGTGCACACGGCCAAGGCACATGTCCGTGCGCTAGGCCGTGTCCTCCACAGGGCTGAGACACACGGCCGTGTCTCTGCCCGTGTGTTTACTACCATGCATATTGACTTAGAAATTTTCAGTGCAGGGGACACACGGCCATTCAACACGCCCATGGGGTGGACCGTGTGTCACACATGGCCTAGACACATGCCCGTGTGTCTACCCATGTGGACATTTTTGGAGGCTATTTTCCAAGCCAATGGTCCCTCTCAATCACTTATACATTCAAACACACTTTATAACATGCAACATGACATATTTATGCACTCAACCATTCCACACCAATTTCATGCATTATTAAACTTGTTACCATAACTTCAATTTGTGTATTCATGCACATAGTCATTTTAAGATATTAGGTCATCCCTTATCCTTCAGCACCAGTTTTATACTTTACCATACACTCATCCATCAACCACATATCACATCATTATCATGCATTCACCAAGAAATAACATGTCCTACCATCAAAACACTAGCACATGCATGCAGGGGTAATTAAATTACAACCCAATGATCAAGTATGAGCCATATCACATGACCATTACAAAATGAATCATCATTATCATAGGCCTTCACAATTAGGTCAAATAGCATGACACATATCACAAAATGACCAAGTTTTCTATACATGCCATACTCAAAAAAATAATTCCGGTATACCCAATAGTCTTTTGATAGTGTGATTGAGTACTCCGATAGCTTTCGATCCCTGAGCTAACTTGGCGAAACTACAAAGAATGGAAAAGAGAGGGGAGTATGCATTAAAGCTCAGTTAGTCCACATACAAATAATATGCAATAGTGGTAAATAATTTACATGCAAAGAGATGATAACATATACATAAAGATTATTCTTCATTCAGACCTCTTTGCTCATTCATCATATGCATATACATACTTGCTCCTGTAAAATCAATCTTTATCAAAGCATTACTCATAGGTTTAGCGTACGTACCTGTACTCATCGTCGAGTATCAATAACCATACCTCTTTCATATGCCCTCCTCGTGACTTTCATTACAATCATTACATTACCCGTTGAACACTCGGAATACTATTGGATACGCGAAAACCTTGCACATAAGTGCCACATATACAAACGTAGCCGAAGCTACCTCATAACATGTAACACATCTATAATGAACTCAGACCTCTCAATGAGCTCGGATGCTTGCATCCATAATGAACTTGGACCTCTCAACGAGCTCGGATGCTACATACCTCACGAACCTGGACCACTCAATGAGTTTAAAGTTCTTAGTTCCTAGTGACATGTCACTTGTATGCTAATCTATTCCTAAGGTTCAAATGGGATTTTTCCTCACTTGCATATAATATCTCCATCGTACTTGCTCAGAACGTCGTAAATCACGACCATAATAACATTCATGCTTTCATAACAATCAATAAGCATATAACTTATAATTACAACAAAGCATTTATCATATTATATTAAAGCATTTAAAACATACTACCATATCACATTATTTGCATATGTACTTACCTCGGTACAAAACAGTGGTAATCGAGCCTAGTCGTCGTATCTTTATTCTTTCCTCGATCAAGTCTCGATTCACGTTTTTCTTTGTCTATAATCCCAAATTTAACTTATTTATTATTCACATTATTCAAACTGTCCATAAATCATACTTTTGCAAATTTACATTTTAACCCCTAAACTTTCATATATTTACAATTTAGCCCCTAGGCTCGTAAAATGAAATGCATGCATTTTCGTGATTACCCAAGCTTGGCCGAACCTTTTCTATGCTCATATCAGCCCATATTTTCTTTTGTTTCACATTATTATTACTCACTTTTTCACTTTTATAAACAAGTCTTTCATTTAGGTGTTTTCACTAAAAAAACACCTAATAAAAGATGTTCACCATGCTTCAAACATTCATATTCCTCCATAAATCATCAAAATACAAGCATGTCATGCATGGGTCAATTTTCATACATGAATCCTAGCTCAAAATATTGCCAAATATGGGTAGATCATGTTATTAGGACTTCAAAAATACAAACAACACTAAAAACGGGGCTAGGGAACACTTACTATTGAGCTTGGAAATGTTAAACAAAACCCTAGCTATGGTGTTTTGTGATTTTCAACAGCCAAGGAGGAAGATGGACACATTTTTGGTTTGATTTTCCCTTTTTATTCTTTTAATTACATAATGACCAAAATGCCTTTAGGGGTTCTCTTTCTAATTTTTTTCTATGCATGTCCATTTTTGTCCAAAATTTTAGAAATTGGAAAAATTGTTAATTAGGACCTTATAATTCATAATCTAATGCAATTTCATGCTTAAAGCTTCTAGGATGCAAGTTTTTCATTTTATTCAATTTGGCCACTAAAATGTAATTAGACATCTTATGCATAGAATTTCTTCATGAAACTTTCACACAAGCATGCATTCATAACATAAACCTCATAATAATCATATAATAGTTATTTCTATCTCAAATTTGAGGTCTCGAAACCACTGTTCTGACTAGGTCCTAATTCAGGATGTTACAGCTCTCCCCCCTTTAGGGATTTTCGTCCCTAAAAATCTTACCGGTAAAAAGGTTTGGGTATTGTTTCCTCGTAACCTCCTCTGGATCCCATGTAGCCTCTTCAACCCCATGTATTTTCCACAAAACTTTCACAAGAGCAAAACTTTTGTTTCTCAATTGTTTGACTTCCCGATCCAAGACCTTAACAGGTTCCTCACCGTAAGTCATGTCCGGTTTGATTTCAGCTTCAGTCGGTACAATCACATGTGAAGGGTCAGATCTATACCGGCGTAACATAGACACATGAAACACATCGTGAATACTTTCTAATTCAGTCGGCAAAGCCAATCGATAAGTAACAGGCCCTATCCTTTCAGTAATCTCATACGATCCTATAAAACAAGGACTCAACTTACCTTTTCTACTGAATCTCAAAACCTTCTTCCATGGTGATACTTTCAAGAACACTTTTGCCACCAACTTGATACTCAATTTCTTTCCTTTTCAAATCCACATACGAATTTTGTCTATCAGACACTACTTTTAAAAAATCAATAATTACTTTCACCTTTTCCTCTGTTTCCTTAATCAAATCTACTCCATGAATCTTATTCTCCTTAAGCTCAGTCCAATACAATGGTGTACGACATTTACGTCCATACAATGCTTCATAAGGTGCCATCTTCAAACTCGTCTGATAGCTATTGTTATGGGCAAATTCAACCAAAGGTAAGTATTTTTCCCAGCTACCTTGAAATTTAAGAACACAACATCTAAGCATATCTTCAAGTGTCTGAATTACTCTCTCGGATTGTCCATCAGTTTATGGATGAAAAGCGATACTAAAATTCAGCTTTGTACCCAGAGCTTCTTGTAACTTCTTCCAAAACCGCAAAGTGAACCTCGGATCCCTATACGAGATAATCGAAGAAGGTACCCCATGAAGTCTCACAATCTCAGAAATATATAGCTTTGCTAACTTATCAAGTGAATAATCAATGCGCGCTGGTATAAAATTAGCCAACTTAGTCAATCTGTCAAGCACTACCCATACGGCATCTTTCTTTCTTGGTGTCAATAGTAAGCCTGTCACAAAATCCATAATAATCCTGTCCCATTTCCACTCAGGAACCATCATAGGCTATAATAAACCTAAAGGTACCTGGTGTTCGGCCTTTACTTGTTGGCAAATTAAGCATTTCGACACAAATTCAGATATATCTCTTTTCATGCCATTCCACCAATACATTTTCTTTAAATCATTGTACATTTTTGTGCTTCCCGAGTGAACTGACATACCTCCGTTATGAGCCTCATGCAAAATATCCCGAATCAACTCAGCATTCTTCGGGACACAAACCTTTCCACGAAACCTCAGACAACTATCAGGATCTCTCTGGAAATCTGATTTACAGCTCGACTACACCGAGCTTTCTTAGCTTGGAACTCTTTATTGGCTTCTTGAGCATCACAAATTTGTTGAAGAAAAGTCAGTCTAGCTTTTAACTCTGTTAGAATAATGCCATCATGAGATAGGGCTAACCGTGCGTTCATAGCTCTCAAAGCAAATAAAGACTTCTTGCTCAAAGCATCGGCAACCACATTTGCCTTACCGGGGTGATAATCTATCACAAGTTCAAAATCTTTTTACAATTCAAGCCATTTTCGTTTCCTTAAGTTCAAGTCCTTTCGAGTCATCAGATATTTAAGACTTTTATGGTCTGAATAGATATGGCATCTATCCCTAAATAGGTAATGTCGCCAAATCTTCAAAGCAAATACAATGTGGCTAACTCTAAATCATGTGTAGGATAGTTCTTCTCAAGGGCTTCAGTTGCCTCAAAGCATAAGCTACCACCTTTCCTTCTTGAATAAGTACACAACCTAGTCCATTCAAGGACTCATCACTGTAAATCACAAATTCTTTCCCTAATTTCGATTGTACTAACACTGGTGCCTTGGTTAACAACGTTTTCAATTTCTCAAAGCTGTGCTGGCATTTCTTTGTCCATTCGAACTTAACGTCCTTTTGTAGCAATCTCGTCATTGGGGTGGCTATCATCAAAAATCCTTTCACAAATTGTCTATAATAACCAGCTAGACCCAAAAAGCTTCTAACTTTGGTTACGTTCCTTGGTAGCTTCCATTCGACAATAGCAGAAATCTTACTGGGATCAACTCGTATACCATCTCCCAAAACAATGTGACCTAAAAATCCAACCTTTCGAAGCCAAAACTCGCTTTTACTAAACTTGACATATAATTATTTATCCCTCAGAGTCTACAAAACAGTTCTCAAGTGCTCGACATGCTCTGGCTCATCTCTAGAATAAATCAGAATATCATCGATAAACATTACAACAAACTTATCTAAATATGGCTAAAAAATTTGGTTCATTAAATCCATAAACACGATAGGAGAATTTGTTAGTCCAAATGGCATAACAAGGAACTCATAGTGGTCGTACCTCATTCTAAAGGTAGTCTTAGGCACATCAGACTCTTTCACTCGTAACTGGTAGTATCCGAACCTCAAGTCTACTTAAAGAACCACGTCACACCCTTCAGTTGATCAAACAAGTCATCAGTCCTTGGAAGAGGATACTAATTTTTGATTGTCACCTAATTGAGTTGCTGGTAATCAATGCATAATCTCATAGAGCCATCATTCTTTTTCACGAACACAATGAAAAGCTTGGTCCGAAACCTTTGTCAATCAGCTCTTGCAACTGTGACTTCAATTCTTTCAGTTTAGTTAGGGCCATTCTATATGGGGCAATAAAGATGGGTGTTGCTCCTAGCGTTAGCTCAATACTGAATTCAACTTCTCTAATTGGAGGTAATCTTAGCAATTCCTCCGAAAATACGTCCGCATACTCGCATACAACTGGTTTGGTTCCATTTTCAATTCGGATTCCTTAGTATTCAATATGTATGCCAAATAAGCTTCAAACCCTTTTCTCATATATCTTTGAGCAACCATCGAAGATATCATCATTGGCGACTTATCCGGATCATCTGATTCAACCCGAAGAATTTCACCATTTTCACATTTCAATTCCATAACTTTCTATCTACAATTCATTATAACCTCATGTAGTGTCAACCAATCCATACCTAGTATGACATCAAATTCTTCAAACGACAACAACATCAAGTCAGCTGGAAGACAATGATCTTTAATCATCAAAGGACATTTCTTACATATTTTATCACCTATCACATGCTTTCCTAACGGGTTTGACACCTTAATTACAATTTCTGTAGACTCAACATGTACATTCATACTAGATGCCAATTTCATACATACATATGAAAGAGTGGAGCCAGGGTCTATCAAAGCAATAACATTAGTATCATAGAGAAAAAATTTACCAGTGATCACTTCAGGAGAAGTTGAATCTTCGCGTGCATGTATGACATAGGCTCTAACTGGAGCCCTAGCTTCAGACCTCACTATTGTATCTTGCGTCACATTCTTACTACCGGACTCACTCCCGGTGTTTCTCGAGGGTCTTCCCCTAGAAGCTGTGCCACTCGGTCTTGGACTCTGAATTCTTTTTTTCTCTATCCTCTCGGGACAATCCTTAATAAAGAGGTCTAGAGAACCACATTTAAAACAAGATCCTTCATTCACTCTACAGTTGCCAGAGTGACTCCTGCCACACTGCGGACATTCAACCTTGGAAGGTTTAGAGTGAACCATGCTTGCCACAGACTGTAACACCCCGTACCCGAGACCGTTGCCGGAGTCGGACACGAGGGGTTCACAGACTAAATTCGCTTACTATCGCAGTCCATTTTAAAATTTTCCAGGCAGTTGGCTAACTGCGACACTGTCACTCTAAAAATCATATCTTGAGTTTTACAACTCGAAAATCAGTTTCGTAATTTTTCCCTGAAACTAGACTCAAATACCCATCTACATATTTTTTTTTAGAATTTTTGGTCGGGCTAATTAGTACAGTTTATTAGTCAAATTCTCCCATGTTACAGGGATCCACTACACTGACCTTTGCGCATTACGACTTGGATATCTCCCTCCACAGAGCTTCAATACTGATGCCGTTTGTTTCTATAGAAACTAGACTCAGAGAGGAATCTATACATATATGGCTGACTCCTAATTATCTCTGGTTAGTTTATAATGAATTTCCAAAGTCGGAACAGAGAATCCAGAAACCATTCTGGCCCTGTCTCACGAGAACCTGAATATCTCTTAACATACTGTCCATATGATCGTTTCGTTACTTTCCTATGAAAATAAATTCATCAAGGTTCGTTTACATAATTTATTCATTATTTAATTCCAATCCTACTATTTTTAATGATTTTCCAAATCTACATCACTGCTGCTGCCAGCATCTGCCTTTAAGGTAGACTTTACCTATTTCATAGTTTCCATGATTCAACTAGCCCTTTTTGCATAAATAGCACAAATTATGATAGTGATTAACCATTCCATACCAAATGATTATAACATTATGCTCAAACATATATAAGCCATTTTCGCATGGCTATATACATTAACCAAAATATTCTTCCGCCACTAGTCTATTTTATACATGCCATTAGATAATCCAAAACATAGCAGTACCAAACAGTGGATAGTGATAGTGTGACTAGTTGCTGACGATCCTCGAGCCTGTAGCTTCGCAATGAGATCTATAAAACAGAGGAAACAGAGTAAACGGAGTAAGCATTACAATGCTTAGTAAGTTTTAAGCAGTGTCAACAGATAACAATCAAATTATAACATAGTTGTTCGTATTTTTATTTCACTCTTCCTTCGGGCATACCATCCCTTTACCGAATATGCACATCTCATCATATAGAATAGGCAGATAAACTTTCACATAAAAGTGAGCTCATGTGACATAGATATATCGTATGATTTCACATCACCTCTCACACTGATCCGATGTCACATAATCATAGGAATAGTCTCATAGATTGCTCTCGTATGCATCACATAACTACCTTATGATTTAGTGCAAATCAAGCTCACATATAAACTTGGAGTACATACATGTTTAACCTTTCGCATTGAATATATTTATAAGCAATTCTTACTACGAAGTCTTACCCGGACATAATCTCCACACGAAGTTATCGGGTCTTACCCGGACAAAATTCCCACACGTAGTCATCGGGTCTTTAGAGCTCGGATATAGTACGAGCACGAAGCTTACGGACATTAATCAGTGATAATATTCTCGCATAAAGCCTGCGGGGTTTTAACCCGGATATAGTACTGACACAAATGCCCTTCGGGACTTATCACATTTATGCACTTTCACATCCATCACGTTGGCCACTCGGCCCTGTCACATATATACACCTTCACATTCATCACATCGGCCATTAGGCCCTGTCACATATATACACTTTCACATTCATCACATCGGCCATTAGGCCTTATCACATATATACACTTTCACATTCATCACATCGGCCATTAGGCCTTATCACATATATACACCTTCACATTCATCACATCGGCCATTAGGCCTTATCACATATATACACTTTCACATTCATCACATCGGCCATTAGGCCTTATCACATATATACACCTTCACATTCATCACATCGGCCATTAGGCCTTATCACATATATACACCTTCACATTCATCACATCGGCCATTAGGCCTTATCACATATATATACCTTCACATTCATCACATCGGCCATTAGGCCTTATCACATATATACACTTTCACATTCATCACATCGGCCATTAGGCCTTATCACATATATACACCTTCACATTCATCACATCGGCCATTAGGCCTTATCACATATATACACCTTCACATTCATCACATCGACCATTAGGCCTTATCACATATATACACTTTCACATTCATCACATCGGCCATTAGGCCTTATCACATATATACACTTTCACATTCATCACATCGGCCATTAGGCCTTATCACATATATACACTTTCACATTCATCACATCGGCCATTAGGCCTTATCACATATATACACTTTCACATTACCAACCCTTTTATTCATACACAAAGATCAACTTAGCCAAAGGCCGGTAGCTCATTTATCAACTGAGCGAATACTTATTTGTAAGGGCTCAACTAATTCAAAGCACATACGAAACATACCTCAATGTTGGGATGTTTCAAGCGTATTAACTGAAATTTTTACAGCAAGATCATTCATTCCCAAATCACATACCTTCGGAATTTAACCGGATATAGCTACTCGTTCAAATGCCTTCGGGACATAGTCCGGTTATAGTAACTCGCACAAATGCCTTCGGGACTTAACCCGGATTTAGTAACTCGCACAAATGCCTTCGGGCTTAGCCCGGAATTAGTATCTCGCACAAATGCCTTCGGATCTTAGTCCGGATATGGTCACTTAGCACAAAGCCTTCGAGACTTAGCCCAGACATCATTCAAATAACCATGCACATTTAACAATAAATCATGGCACATTCGTATTTCATTTTCGTTAGCAAAACTCAAACACAAGACACTTATCATTCTTGCAATTTCGGCTCAATAGCCACACACAAAGAGCATGATTTTGATTTGCTTAAAACATGATCTAATCAAATCATAATTTAAGCTTTATTACTCAAGAACTTACAATATCACGATTTAGAATTCAAGTATGGGTTTAATCAATAGCTTGTGAGCAACTAAAACAAGTTTATCAAGGTTCACAACATAATCTCAAATTCAGCACAAGCTGTTTTTCCTGAGCAATAGTCACTAAATTATTTATAACTGGAGCTACAAAACTCCAAATCACTTTCCGTTAATTTTTCCTGAATATAGACTCGTATATCTTCCATCCATAAAATTTCCAGAATTTTAGGTTTGGCCAATCAATACCAGATTTTTCTTAAAGTTTCCCCTATTTCACTGTTTGACTAATCTGACCACTCTTCACTACGAATCAGATTTTAGACTAATCATCCAAGGGATGTATGAACTTTCAAAGCAACACTAAACATACCTTAATCTAGTGAGCCTTCATAGCCGATTTTTCTCCAAGCTCATTCCCTTCCTTTCTTTCTTCTATTCGGCCAAAGATGTTCAAGGATGAACACTTTTTTTTTCTTTGTTTCCTTTCTTCCATTCACGGCAAAGGGGGGGGGCATGGATGAGACCATTTTTTTTTCATCACTCCACCTTTTTGCATTACTTTAATCCTAACCCCTTTTTTTTATTCTTTCTACCATAACTCACTAACACAACATGTTTGCAACATGTTTCCACCCATAGCATGGTCGGCCACTATGCTTTAATTTTGGGTAATTTGACATGCAAACCCATCATTTCACAACATGCATTATTAGGCCACTTTACATTTGCCTAGCACATTTCCAAATTTTCTCACATAAGTCCTATTTGATAAAATTCACTTACTATTAACAAAATTCAAACATGAAATTTTCACACATGCATATGTACATATAATGAGCATCAACTATGACAGTTAATTATCTTTATGACTCGGTTTAGTGGTCCCAAAACCACTTTCCGACTAGGGTCACTTTAGGGGTGTCACAACTCTTCCCCCCTTTAGGGATTTTCGTCCTCGAAAATTTCTACCGATGCATAGTTTAGGATAACGTCCTCTTATTGAATTATATCCATATAAACATTAGCTCATCGATAGCAATTGCAATTTATTACTGATTTCGCATCGATCCATAAAATCATTTTCTTATCTTAAAACAAATACATAAACATTTCTACAAGTATGCACATATATCTCATTTTCTTGATTTCGTAAGCAATAATCACTTAACTTAATTCACAAATGCATTTCAAACACATATTGAGCACATATTAACATGTATAATTCACATCATCAACCCACATATTTGTAACCCACATTTTCATTCATGAATAAGTTGTAACCTAACCGAAAGTACACATATACTCAAACATCCCAATAAATATACTTTATAACTTTATCACATCTCAATATTCAACTAAACTCATTTCCAAAAGAAAAGTCAACTTCCACGTACCTGAACATTTAGTTCATTTAGCACATTCAATCATAGTTAACGTTACCCGTATACAGTCGAATAGGCATAAAGCCTAATATAATACACTGGCATGAGATTTATTCTAACGCATAACTCGTATATCCAAAATTATCAACATTCATGAAAAATTCTTTCAAACTTTCGAATGTCGAAACTTAATCAAAATAATTTCTTGAACAAGATTAACAAAATAGTGTCCATTCAGCAATAGCACATATAGCTCTTACAATGCCATATCCTAGATATGGTCTTACATATTCTCACATATCGAGCCGATGCCATGTCCCAGACATGGTCTTACACACTATCTCAAATCAATGCCTTCGTCCCAAACGAGGTCTTACATGAATTCCACTTCACACACTTAGTGCCCACTGACCGATCTCGCACTCATAGTGCTCGGTTAAAGGAATTCGCACACACACAGTGCCTCTAATTATTCACATACATAGCGCTCTTATTCATTCGTTAATACACATTGATATGACTTAACCAAGTCTATAAACATCATGTATGTACACTTTTAAACATATCATCTCATTTAAATTTGAATTTGTATAGTAATGAGCACTTAAACTTTGCTCAAATTACAGGCACGAAGCCTACTAGGCACGAAGGCCCGAATACACGTCACCAGCATGATTACTCTTCGAGGTTTAGCACGGATATATTACTAGCACGAATGCTCTTCGGAACTTAGCCTGGATACATCACTAGCACGAATGCTCCTCGGGACTTAGCCCGGATATATCACTAGCACGAATGCTCCTCGGGACTTAGCCCGGATACATCATTAGCACGAATGCTCCTCGGGACTTAGCCCGGATACATCACTAGCACGAATGCTCCTCGGGACTTAGCCCGGATACATCATTAGCACGAATGCTCCTCGGGACTTAGCCCGGATACATCACTAGCACGAATGCTCCTCGCGACTTAGCCCGGATATATCACTAGCACGAATGCTCCTCGGGACTTAGCCCGGATACATCACTAGCACGAATGCTCCTCGGGACTTAGCCCGGATACATCACTAGCACGAATGCTCCTCGGGACTTAGCTCGGATATATCACTAGCACGAATGCTCCTTGCGGCTTAGCCCGGATATATCACTCTCAATTCTCATGTACATATACACGTATAGCAATACACATTAGTATATCATTTACATTACTTGAATGCAAACACAACATGCTTATCGACCATTCAACTTCCAATTCCATAGCCACATACAAAAATCACATTTATAGTCATAACACTCTTTCAAAATTGCATCACTTATACCCTTATAATTCAATCCAAATCGAAATTCGAATACGAGTACATGATACGTACCTGATCAACTTAATAATTTAGGCATATCTAAGTGAAGTTATATCGCAAATTCTCATAGTCAGAAGCTTGCTACAGCTCGATCGGGATCAAGATTCATTGCAATACAGCAAACACATTTTAATAGCCAAAAATCATCACACTATCATTTTATCACTTTATGGCATGTATAAATAGACTCACGCGTGCTACGTTAGTCCTAGAATCGACTAAACCGTAGCTCTGATACCAATAAAATTGTAACACCCCGTACTCGAGACCGTTGCTGTAACACCTCGAACCCGAGACCGTCGCCGGAGTCGAACACGAGGTGTTAACAGACTTCAAACCACTTATTAAAATTTTTCCAGACAAGCTGTCAATCTGCGTACTAGTCGCTTTAAAAATCATATCTTGAGCTCTGGAACTCGAAATCCAGTTCTGTGAATTTTCCCTGAAACTAGACTCATATTCCCATCTACATATTTTTTTCTAGAATTTTTGGTCAGGCCAATTAGTACAGTTTATTAGTCAAAGTCTCCCATGTTACAGGGATCGACTACACTGACCTTTGCGCATTACGACCTGGATATCTCCCTGCACAGAGCTTCAATACTGATGCCGTTTGTTTCTATAGAAACTAGACTCAGAGAGGAATCTATACATATATGGTATGGCTCCTAATTATCTCTGGTTAATTTATATTGAATTTCCAAAGTCGGAGCAGGGAATCCAGAAACCGTTCTGGCCCTGTCCCACGAGAACCTGATTATCTCTTAACATACTGTCCATATGATCTTTTCGTTACTTCTATATGAAAATAGACTCATCGAAATTCAATTACATAATTTATTCATCAATTAATTCCACTCCTACTATTTTTAGTGATTTTTTCAATCTCACATCACTGCTGCTGCCAGCATCTGTTACGAAAGCAACTATGCCCATATCGTGATTTCTCCTTGATCTAACTAGTAATTCATCATACATATCACAAATTATGATCATGACTAGCCATGCCAAAGGCTAATCATTGTCAAACATCCCCCTACTACACTATTGCCATATCATGAATTTTAACACCAAAATAATCAACCATGACATATGGCATAAAAAGGTCGAATTATCAAGATTTACGACCTAACGTTATGAAACCAAACCCAACCGAACATTTATGCCATTTTCGCATGGCTAAAAGTTTACATACCAAAGTTCAAACACAACATAATAGCCTATACATGCCGAAATGTTCTCCTAAGCCGACTAAGAAGAAAGTACCAAAACTTGCTAGCCGGTGTGATGACTTCGACGACGGCACGATCACGCAAAAAGAGACGAGTCCAAGAAACCTAGTATGGGTGACAAGGAAACACCGAGTGAGTTTATAACTCAGTAAGTCATAAGCAATACACTACCATCCATTAATAACATTATCACAAGAGGAAACAAAATGGAACGAGGCTAGTTACTCCATCCATACCGAACCATACCATAGTTCCTCCGACCTATCGGTTCAATCTCATACCAAATCATGCATTCACATTCCATATACTCATCAATAGGATATTCGAGGCATTTTCATAAATCATTTTATTTTTGTTACAATCATACAACTAAACGGCCTTTCACCCATTCCACGATAAATCTTATGTACGTGACTTCAAGTATATTCGTCACATGGGTTCAAACTTACCAAGCTCAACTCCAAATATAGACATAGCACCTATTAGCCATGAGCTCAAGATACTTACTCGATCCGCTATCCGTGATCGACTCAATAGTGTCGCACACTTAGTGTCCATAATGATTCAAGAACATATTAAGTCCGCACACTCAGTGCTATATAATCAGCTCGCACACCTAGTGCTACATAATCAAACTCGCACACTTAGTGCTACATAGTCAAACTCGCACACTTAGTGCTACATAGTCAAACTCGCACACTTAGTGCTACATAGTCAAACTCGCACACTTAGTGCTACATAGTCAATTCGCACACTTAGTGCTGCACAATTTAAACCCGCACTCTTAGTGCCAATCTCATGGTCATACTTGTTTATACCCGCACATTTAGTGCCGAGATCAACAACTTAATACATCTCACCTCTTTTCTTTTCATTCAACACTTTCATCATCACATACGTACATGCATATATATATTTATTCATTCCATTCAGCATCATTACATAGACGTTATGACCATTTGAATTAATACCAACTATATGCTTAATGACTTACTTTATGTTGGGTAAAATAATTCCGAGTCGGCTACTCGATGACCTTCGATTTCCCCTTGTTGGACGCCTCTCCTTTAGGTTCTTGAGCTTAAATAATACAAATAAGAGTATTCAATATTTAACCCAATAACATGAATTTATTTATCACATTCGGCAATCACATATCATTAAATTTTCAAACCAAAATGTCATTATATGACCACATATACACATATCCATATACTTAAGCTCAATAATTATAATGTAATATCATGTACCCACTTTAAGTATATTGCCGAATATACTTAATCATACATACACCTAACCAAAACAATTTCCTAAAATCTTTATATCATTTATACACTAAGCCGAATACTCTCACCAAGTTCACCTATATTCTTCAACAATTCCTTCATTGATCAAACACATATTCGGCTAAAGAAATGGCAATTTTAGCAACCTTCGATTTAGTACTTAACTTTTACCACATATCAAATAACTCATTTCCTTACTCGTGTGACCACGTATATTCGGTCATGCATACACACATAAAATCAATTTGGAGACTCTATCAATCCAACATACATTCGGCACCTTCATCCACCATTCTACCAAGCATGTAATATTCAAACACAACCAAACTCACATTCGGCCCTAGCTCATAACAAGGTAGCCGATTCTTTTTATAGTTCAAACACTCCTCTATCATCATTCACCTAACTTTAACATGAAACAACAAAACTCACCATTTCTCATCCAAATAACATGAACAACAACCATTTCTTGAACACTTTCTCATGACCGATTGCTCATGTTACCAACAAGATTCAAGATTTGAACATGGGCTATTTAGAACTCAAGTCAATTACTAAAACATGCATGCATCTCAAGGACAACATCAAACATACCTTAGTCTAGCAAACCACCATAGCCGATTTTCTCAAGCTTTTCCCCTTCCTTTCTTTCCTCTATTCGGCCAAAGATGTTCAAGAATGAACACTTTTTTTTTTGTTTTCTTTCTTCAATTCACGGCAACAAGGGGGTATGGATGAGACCATATTATTTTTTTTCATCACCCTTCCTTTCATTATTTAATCACCATGCTCATTATTTTATTTTTCTTAACATACATCACTAGCATAACATGTTGGAGACATGTTTCCACCCATAGCATGGCCGGCCACTATGCTTTAGTTTGGCTAATTTGACATGCAAGGACAACACTTTCCCACTTTAATACTATTTGGTCCTTACTTATTTACCCATCATAATTTTCCAAGTCTTTCAACTAGATCCTTTCAAGCAAAATTCACATTCCTAATATAAAATTAAAACATCAAATTTTTGTACAAGTACTATCACACATATAAGATATGCAAATAAAATTTTAACTAAATTTTATGACTCGGTTTTGTGGTCCCGAAACCACATTCCGACTAGGGTCGAATTAGGGCTGTTACAACTCTCCCCCACTTAAGAAATTTTCGTCCCCGAAAATCTTACCGGTAAATAGGTTTGGGTATCGTTCTTTCATCGAGCTCTCAGTTTCCCAAGTAGCTTCCTCGATCCCGTGTTTGAGCCATAACACCTTCACTAACGGAACCCTTTTGTTTCGCAACTCCTTCACTTCACGAGCTAGGATACGCATCGGTTCTTCTTCATAACTCATATCGGCTTGAATTTCAACCTCTGATGGGCTAATTATGTGCGATGGATCAGATCGATAGCGTCGAAGCATCGAAACATGAAAGACGTCGTGAATCTTTTCAAGCTCAGGGGGCAAAATTAATCGGTATGCAACTGGTCCAACTCGTTCGGATACTTCGTACGGGCCGATGAATCTCGGACTCAATTTGCCCTTACGACCAAATCTAAGCACCTTCTTCCAGGGTGAAACTTTGAGAAATACTTTATCTCCAACCTGATATTCAATGTCTTTTCTTTTCAAATCTGCATACGACTTTTGACGATCCGAAGCGGCTTTCAAACTTTCGCGAATTACTCGGACTTTCTGCTCGGCATCCTTAATCAAATCAACCCCAAAGATTTTACTTTCACTAAGTTCAGTCCAAAATAATGGGGTACGGCACTTGCGACCGTATAAAGCCTCGTAAGGTGCCATCTTAATGCTTGATTGAAAGCTATTGTTATAAGCAAATTCAATCAAAGGCAAATATCTTTCCCATGAACCACAGAACTCTAAGACGCAACATCTCAACATATCCTCGAGTATCTGAATTTTTCGTTCAGATTGACCATCGGTTTGGGGGTGAAAAGCAGTGCTAAAATACAGCTTGGTACCCAAAGCTTCTTGCAATTTCTTCCAAAATCACGATGTAAATCTTGGGTCTCTATCTGACACAATAGAAATAGGTACTCCATGTAATCTCACAATCTGAGAAACGTACAATTCAGCTAGTTTATCCAATGAAAAATCCGTACGCATGGGGATAAAGTGAGCCGACTTAGTCAGTCTATCAACAACAACCCAAACCGCATCCTTCTTACTTGTTGACAATGGTAGTCCGGACACAAAGTCCATTGTGACTCGATCCCATTTCCACTCGGGTATCATGATCGGCTGAAGTAATCCTGAAGGCACTTGATGTTCTGCTTTCACTTGTTGACATATTAAGCATCTCGAAACAAAGTCAGAGATGTCTCGTTTCATACCATGCCACTAAAACCGTCGTTTCAAATCGTTGTACATTTTCGTACTCCCCGGGTGAATTGACATTCGGCTACAATGAGCTTCGTTCAGAATCATCGAAATGAGTTCTGAATTTCTTGGAACACACAACCGACTTCTGAACCTCAAACAATTGTCATCATCAATTTGAAATTCGGATTCCATATTCGGAACACACTCAGCCCGTTTTGCAACCAATTCATCATCAACTTTCTGGGCTTCACGAATTTGATGAATCAACAATGGTTTGGCTTTTAATTCAGCTACTAACACATTGTCGGGTAGAACAGACAAGTGCACATTCATCGCTCGTAAAGCAAACAGCGATTTCCGGCTTAAGGCGTCCGTAACCACATTAGCCTTTCCCGGGTGGTAATCAATGACAAGTTCGTAATCTTTCAACAACTCAAGCCAATGTCTTTGTCGCAGATTTAAGTCTCTTTGAGTCATCAAATATTTGAGACTTTTGTGATCCGAAAATACATGGCACTTTTCGCCAAACAAATAATGTCGCCATATTTTCAAAGCAAATACGATGGCGGCTAGCTCGAGATCATGGGTGGGATAATTTCTCTCGTGTGGCTTCAATTGTCTCGACGCATAGGCCACAACTCGACCTTCTTGCATCAATACGCAACCCAACCCGAGTAGGGATGCGTCACTATAAATGACAAACTCTTTTGCCTGATTCGGGTTGCACTAAAATTGGAGCTTCAGTCAAATGAGTTTTCAGTTGATCGAAGCCTTTCTGACATTTCTCCGTCCATTCGAACTTAACATCCTTTTGAAGTAGCTTCGTCATTGGTGTGGCTATCATCGAGAAACCTTTGGAAGGTTTAGAGTGAACCATGCCACACTGCCACACTGCGGACATTCAACCTTGGAAGGTTTAGAGTGAACCATGCTTGCCACAGACTGTAACACCCCGTACCCGAGACCGTTGCCGGAGTCGGACACGAGGGGTTCACAGACGAAATTCGCTTACTATCGCAGTCCATTTTAAAATTTTCCAGGCAGTTGGCTAACTGCGACACTGTCACTTTAAAAATCATATCTTGAGTTTCACAACTTGAAAATCAGTTTCGTAATTTTTCCCTGAAACTAGACTCATATACCCATCTACATATTTTTTTTAGAATTTTTGGTCGGGCCAATTAGTACAGTTTATTAGTCAAAGTCTCCCATGTTACAGGGATCGACTACACTGACCTTTGCGCATTACGACTTGGATATCTCCCTGCACAGAGCTTCAATACTGATGCCGTTTGTTTCTATAGAAACTAAACTCATAGAGGAATCTATAAATATATGGCATGACTCCTAATTATCTCTGGTTAGTTTATAATGAATTTCCAAAGTCGGAACAGGGAATCCAGAATCCATTCTGGCCCTGTCTCACGAGAACCTGAATATCTCTTAACATACTGTCCATATGATCGTTTCGTTACTTTCCTATGAAAATAGATTCATCAAGGTTCGTTTACATAATTTATTCATTATTTAATTCCAATCCTACTATTTTTAATGATTTTCCAAATCTACATCACTGCTGCTGCCAGCATCTGCCTTTAAGGTAGACTTTACCTATTTCATAGTTTCCATGATTCAACTAGCCCTTTTTGCATAAATAGCACAAATTATGATAGTGATTAACCATTCCATACCAAATGATTATAACATTATGCTCAAACATATATAAGCCATTTTCGCATGGCTATATACATTAACCAAAATATTCTTCCGCCACTAGTCTATTTTATACATGCCATTAGATAATCCAAAACATAGCAGTACCAAACAGTGGATAGTGATAGTGTGACTAGTTGCTGACGATCCCCGAGCCTGTAGCTTCGCAATGAGATCTATAAAACAGAGGAAACAGAGTAAATGGAGTAAGCATTACAATGCTTAGTAAGTTTTAAGCAGTGTCAACAGATAACAATCAAATTATAACATAGTTGTTCGTATTTTTATTTCACTCTTCCTTCGGGCATACCATCCCTTTACCGAATATGCACATCTCATCATATAGAATAGGCAGATAAACTTTCACATAAAAGTGAGCTCATGTGACATAGATATATCGTATGATTTCACATCACCTCTCACACTGATCCGATGTCACATAATCATAGGAATAGTCTCATAGATTGCTCTCGTATGC